>NW_026931523.1:112500-355000 GCF_032062105.1 Saccostrea cuccullata
GATTGCCTACAGTCTTTCAAAAAACGGTAATTTGTATGTTCATGGCACCTTCTTTAAAATAATGTAAAAATTAATATAGGTATCCGGACTACTTTTCATCTAATTTCAAATTGAATTTCATGAAAATACTTTATTTTCTACATAATTTTATTAGATCCGTAAAGTAGGAAAAAAGAAAGTTGAAAGTGATTATGACGTCATAATGGATCTAGCACCAAGTAATTATCTAAAGACATTTACTAGACTTGACCTTAACATGATATTGGGAACAAGAGTTAATAAAAACACAATAAGACGTTAAAATGTTTTAATTATCTGGTTGTAGTGAGGAAGTGGTTTTCAGACACCTGGATGATTTTCTCCAAGAAGCGGATGCTATATTTCAAAAAAGTGGAAACACAAGTCAGGAACTGGATTTATGCCTCATGCTGATCCAATGTATTGAGGTAAATTATTTATATTTCTTCGTTTTCATTATAATGTATATGAATGAAAAAAAAGTTAAACTTGAAATACATATAAAGCATGTCATTTGTTTTGTAAACTTCTTTCCCCCTTTTTTCAGGATTCTCTGGTAGAACAGTCCGCGAATCTTATCCGTTATCGTGAAATAGAATGCATAGAAAGTTTGATCATGAATGTCACAAAAAGCTTGCAAAGTAAAACTAGGGTCATTGACAAAATTCAAAGCATTGCAGCAGCAAGATTTTGCCTTGAAATGATAGCAAAGTATTTAAAGGAGAGTTACTCATCGAAGTCTGTATCAGAAAAACGTTGGTTTGAAGAACTTTTCAGAAAAGCAGCAATCTTATGTGATTTGCCCATTGATCATTTAAGGTACGTTAGATAACAGAGTAATGTTGTTTGGCTTGAATTTTAAATACCCAGCATGTTTTGATAATTCAGCTTATACTTTACAGAGTGTTCCTTCTCACTCACATATGTCGATCGTATGGCCTAGACTTGTATCACTCCCTATTGAAGTCAGAAGAAACCTGGATATTTCCTTTTCAAAAAGCCGAAAAACCGGTAAGGAATTTGTAGAAAATTCTTAATTACATATAACATAGAATTTTAAATATATTTGTAAATTACAGTAACTTTTTGAAATGTTTTTTCTTAACAATATCTTTTACTTTAACTTCAATACGTTCAATTGAAAATTTTCAATCCTAATATATGTCATATATATTTTTCAATCTTGTTTTGTATATATAGTTCATTTGTTCAAAATCGATCTCTTAATTCTTTTATTTCTTTAATTTTCAAAAGAAAATACTAATTTTGCGACTAAGTGTTACTCATACTTGTTGATATTTTACAGGAAGTTAATAATATCAAGTTATGGGTTGGCATGCTTAGTATCCGTTTTCGTTTCAATTGAAAACATCGCTTTGATTTATGTGAAAATTATTTCAAATAAGTGACACTATTTGAATTTTTTCGTAGAGACACTAAATGTTATATCAAAAAATCTTTTTTTGTTGGTATCATTTATAGTAAGAATGAACAAAAAGTACTAGTATGTTTTATACCTTTAAAAAAATCATAAAATTATTTTAAACTTTTTTTAAAATTCAGATGCAAGAATGTCCGGATTATTTCATTGTCTTAGGAGATACCTACAGGGAAATAAGAGAAAATATTGCAGAATGTCTCTTAGTGAAGGAAAAACGTGTCCGTCTAAAGGTTCAACTTTTTGTCCATAGTTTTGCTAAATTTAGTGTGAATTTGTGCTATATTTCAAGCTTTGATGTTCAAATGTACATATTGGCCATTCATTATGAATTATGAAATATTGTACTAAAATAAAAATGAGAACTTATAGCCAATTTTTTGCAAAATCGTATTAAATTAGGTTCCATGATGAAATTCGTGCTGATTTAATTAATATTTTCCTTTTATTGATTTAGGTGACTGCACGTTCCGTTTCCGTACAATTTTCATATTTGCTGGCTCTGATTAAAGAACTGAAAATGAAAGAAATATACTCCAACGGAGAGATGGAAGTGACTGGTCAGTTTGTAGAAGGTCTCAAAGGAGAGTTTACTCGACAGAACTTACAAATTGTGCTGGTAAGATAGCAGTTAAGGAAAAATATTTTGCAAAGTCGTTTAAAGCAGTTGTTTTTCCAAGTATCGGTAGTTGATTGTTTTGTTTTTTATTTGCACAGTTCTGACGAAACTACAGAATATCTGTAAATTATATTGAATATACCGGTATAAAATAAAAATTCACACAAATGTTGTAAGTAAGAAGACCGAATTATCCAGTAGGATGAATGATTATGATGACTGATATAATGAATTAATTATTAAGCAAAGTTTCTAACATATAAGTGCTCATATCAATTTTTTTTTGAATGAAAGAGTCATTTATATTGCTTTGGTTTTATAGACATTTTTGGATGATGTTCTGGGAGACTCGTTTGCAAAGTCTTGCAAACATTTGCAAATTCGATACCACCAGGATCTTAAAGGCCAAGGAATAGTCCTGCTAATTATCCACTTTTTAATGGTTCTAAAAACCCTGTCGTCAAATGAAATTCTTCAGCCATTTGTTCTTTTGGCTACACATCCTAAAACAATGAAGGTATCAATTTTATCAATTTTATTTAAGAAATTAACTTTTATAAAATATATATACTTGTACAAACACATTTGCTAGAAGCCGTACATGCATTCATAACTATTTAAAATTTAATTTGAATCTCGTGTTGCCAAAAATCTCGGTCAAGTAAATTAACCAGAGTCTCTAATAAATGTATGTATTGTGAAAAATAAATTTATTGGTATACCAAAATTTAGTGTTTTGTCTCCCAACAGAAAAAAGTTAGAGTAAATTATTTTTATTGAGTAAATCAGGTGTTTAAGTTGTTTTATTACCATGTAAACAAATTCGTTTTGCTACTTCATAGGGCTCCTTTTTACCAACAATGCCTGAAGAAGGTTTATCAGCGGAAATCAAAGCAGAACTTCAGCGGATGGAAGAATTGGCCAATAAACACTACCATACTGTGACTTGGTATAGTAAGTATCAATTTCTCTCACAGATTTGAGAATAAACTTTTGTCCGAATGGTTAATTGTACACATTACCTATCTAATGGCTAATTTTTTTACAGGATGTCCAAATGGTCACCCATATGCTGTTGGCGATGTAAGTAAAGGAATATTTCCATCGAAGAAATAAAAAAAAATATCCGATATAAAGTTGCTGTGATATTTTAATTCATAAAAAGAGAAAACTTACCTATATACTTTATATATGAAAGTACATTGTTCTTTTTAAAAATTTTTGTTCACAGGGCTAAATTAGAAAAAGAGAAAACTAAATTGAAAGCTTTATTTTGAAATGTACATTTATTCTTTTTCAAATTGGAATTCACGGGGTTTACTTAAAAACATAAAAACTGATAATGTGTTTTTCAGAGGAATACTTTAAAACATAAAATTTCTGCGGAAATACCCAAAGGCTTTTCGATATAAAGATTGAATGGTGAATTTAACACTTATTAATCAATTGTTTTAGTGTGGAAATCCAACACAGTTGGGACATTGCTATCAATGTAAAGCTGAAATAGGAGGACAGTCTTCTAAATTAAAAGGAGATAACGTAAAGGATACCGGGTATATATAACTTTCTATTAAATGCTTTTGTAAATATACAAGAATGTTTATAGATATCAAATATGCAGGAAACATTTCTAAAAAATGTATGCAATAAATCAATAATTTTGTTTTATAGATCTGACTTCAGTCAACCAGGGCACATTTTGGGATCACCGGACGGGCGGGGATCACACGCCATGTCAGAGAGAACATTGTCGCCTGCTTCTACTACATTGCTGCGATTGATTACACACATAGCGATGTTCATTGGAGCCAATGAACACTTAGATGTAAGATACAACGAATATATTTTAAATAGATTGCCATTCATTTACAGTATATTTAAAATTCTTATTAATAATTTTAATTTGTTTAATATTCGTATGTGATGATAAACATCAGGATGTGTGTGGCCTTATACAGCCAGTCATTCCATCAGACATGGTCCCTGACTTTCTTTGGGAGCATATCAGTAAGGACATTGATATTTTAAGGACTTCATTAGACCGCAGCATCGACGACTTGTTTATGTTTCTGCACTCAACAATACAATCGTTTGTGGAGAATGACACATCATATTCTGGTAAGACGCTGTTAATATTAAAAACTGAAAATGTCTCGCGGTTTATTTCTTGTTAAAAAAAACTATACTAATTTAAACATTTATTTTGTTTAAAATTCTTAACCAAAGAAAAGAAAATCGGGTGGACATACACATAAAACACAGAAGACTAAAATATGTAAATTGATTATAAAAAAACTAAGAGTTGATCTGCAAACACTTTTGAGTACACGCATTATATTAGATCCTTTTTGTTATAAAGGGATCAGAGGTAGAGTAACTATGCAAATGCAGTACGACCTATCCACCAAGAAAGGAAGATCTACTTGGGAGACAGACATTGATAGGATGTGTATTTCCAGGAAATTACAGGTATTGACTGGTCAGGATACCTTATTTCTTATTTGAACTTGCATGTCAGTAGAATGGAGAATGTCTATAGATTTTATGTCTGACATTCCTTCATTCCTTGATTTCAAGAAATACATGTATCCTTTTGTGAAATAATGAGATTTTGTTATTATACATGACTTTTTTTTCTTTCGACGATAGATTTTATCTTTAATATGAATTTGTCATTTTAAGACACATCAAGAATTCTTTGACCGCTGCACCGAACTGTTGTCTAACGATAGGAGCATTGGTATGTTGGCTGTTTGTTAAAATATCTTGCCTTTATAAAAGAAACAGTCTCATCTATGACTTATGGTAACAGACAGGAATGAATTGGCATGCATTTAATTTTATTCAAAAATGTAACAAGATATAAAAATGCCAATAACTGTCAATAATTTTTATAAGGACTCTGTTTAAAATTGAGATAAATCTAATAATTACTTATGTTTATTGCAAATCGTTGATGCAATTTTACATTACGTGTTTGTTTTTGTTAGGTTCGGATCCATTTTTGAAATTAGCCTTCAACAAAAATACTAGTGACTCAGACACGTTTTCAATGGCAAACGTGGAACTTTCTCCATCTGTGTGGCAACATAGGAAAAAAGTTACTTTCGAACAATTTGTTCATGAATTTCATGCAATGATAAAGGACAGGCGGTTTCTGTTCGGTGATCGATACTTTGTTCTGAACAGGTTTTTACAACAGGTAAAAAAAAACAAATGGAACTTTGAGTTCGGCTTTCTCAATGACACACTTATTAACATCTTTTTTGTGAAGTTTTATTGTTAGGTTTTTTAAATTTTGACGTTATATAAGAATGAAATTTTCTCTGTTTTCTCAGGAATTTTATCTTCGTCACCTACACCATATTCCAAAAGTTCTCCAGATGCAAAAATTACTCCTATCAAAGTATGGTAGACAAATCACACGTGAAGAAGCGACTGAAATGACACTTCAGAACAGTATTGACCATTTTCATGATGGTACTGACCACTTCTTTTTTGCATAAAAATGTTTTCAAATATCTTAAATTTAGGATTTTATTTACTTCAACTATGATTAAATACTGTTACAATGAATATTTTTTAATAAGAAAAAAACCCACTACTGAACTCTTTTGGAAGCCTAACAACTTTATATTACTTTACATTTAGATCCGGCTCAGGAGATAATTGCCCAAGGAGTTTCATCAGTATGTGAACTCTGGAATAGTTTACGACATTCAATTGCACTTGTTTTACCTTTTGAAAGAAACGATGAATTACGCGCTCTCCTACAGCGTGACATATGTACTGAAACTGACAGTCTTCGGGTTGTGTTACCAGAAAGTCAAGGAATCGGTGTCTGCATCCGGATTATTTTCGAATTTTTGATCGGAAAACAAAATGAATTTATAACAGCAATTAACTCAAGGTATTCTTTAAAGATATATCTTCAAACAATTTAAATTTTTCCCTATATTTAAGCATTTCTAATGTTTTTTTTTCTCTAGAGGAAAAAATCGGAAAACTGGAAAGAAAAAATTATACATAAAAAAAAGAAAATTGAGAAATTGATTTCACTTTATTTTGTTATGTCTAGATTTCAGAAATCACAGAAAGTAACGGTGGATGAATTGGCACCAACACATTTCATCGGCTTTAAGAGGGAAACTGACATTTTTCCAATCGTCCTAGCCAATTGTAATTATACATATATGCAAGATGAGAGCACAAAAGTAGAATACGATTTTGAGAACATACAAGCTGTTTTACAGGACAGGATACTATTTGGAAAGGCAGTTATAGATACAAGTGGAGGTGTAAGTCGAAATTTGATTAGCAGTTTTCGGATTGAAAAGTTACCAACATGTAGTTTTGCACCAAATATTGGTGGATCATTTTTCCAATCTTCTAAATTTGAAACTAAAAGTGATGCAAGAATTATGATAAAAACTGTATGAAAAAGAATTTTAAATACACAAATACTAAAAAGGTCATATTTAACTTCAAGAAGTTTTCATTGTAGTTCACATTGATGATGTATAAAGCAGATGCCTCAGTATCGTCAAAATTCACTTCTCTCGCACTGAAAGTTCCACAGGTTTGCAAATGATTAATTAATGCCTCTTATCGTGTTTTGTTGTGCATGACTTCGATTCCACGTACATTTTTGAATTTTAATACATAAAATCAGTTTTACATGTAACACACTTCCTTCGCTCCGTTTTGAATATATTTTCTTCGTCTTTAGACATGCACGTCTTTCTATGAAGTAGAGATTTTATTATGTCACTTTCATTTCAAATTGTTAATGTGTTATTACTTTTAGGAAGCATTAAATAGAGGAGTTCAAAGTCAAATAACAATGGAGTTTTCAGACTTGCCCGATGTTTACAAGACAATAGGAAATATCGATACTGTGGTGAATTTCCTGCTATCTATGAACTACCCACCAGACCTGTTGCTTAATTCGTTCATGGAGGAAACATTACAGATGAAGCCGTTGTCTAGTCATAAGGTTTTCTATTTTACCTATTAAAATTGCATAGGATGTTCTGTTCCAAATTTTGCATTTAATAGTTGAGATTTAAAAGGGTTATATAGTGTCGTAGAATGGTTTGTTATTAATTAAATAATTTCAGGCTGCTCAGTGTTGCAAACTTTGCCACGTCAAGTCATTATGGTTTTTACTTACCTTTGAAAAGACAAAACGTCTTCACCACAGTGAAAAGGTAAAAAGGAGAAATTAAACAAATATCCTATTACACAAGTAAAACTGTTAACTTTTTTGTCTGCATAAGGTACTATATATGAGGTTACTAAGTAAAATATTTTTATTAAATCAAATTATTTGAAGGAGGCCTTTGATAGCATCAACAAATCTATACAAGAAGAAATTCCCGCAGAGAGTAACAACGAACTGGACATTTATCTCAGTGAACTTTCTCTGGAAAAGCTGGAGATCTTTCTGGAGCAGCTGCTAGAGTGCATTCTCTTTACTTTAAACTGTGGGGAGGGTGACATTGGCTCTTATCAGCACAGGTACTCTTTATCTATTTAACAGAGTCTATAAATACTAAAATACATACCAAAGTAGAAATCTGATGTTATATGGTGTATCTTAATACTAGTACTTAGCCCATATGGATCGAAGGCTCCAGCGTGCACTTGGGATTGAAAGGTGTCCACGTCCTTATGTTATGAGTCAGTTGTAAACTTTATGTATTCAACTTCTTAAGATTCAACCTAATTTGCCACAAAGTATATATATATATATATATATATATATATATATATATATATATATATATATATATATATATATATATATATATTTGTACCATAGTTAGGTGTGATTTCTTTTGTTAAAAGTGTGGGTTTTCTGTACATAACCCACACTTTTCTATAACTCCGCCCATCGAGTCGGGACAAAAGAACTATTTATAAAACGATCATCCATGGTTTTTAAATGAAACAATCATACGGGCTTGTTATACCAAATTTAGGAGAGTAAAAAGGAGTAAAAATTTTCAATTGTATACAGCATTTTGTAATAAATAACAGTTGAAAACGTCCATTAATACTTTATCTTTAGTTAGTGAAGAAAAAAACTTCAGAAATCACTTGATTTTTTAAACATCTTTTTAAATAGTGTAATGACCAGGGTGACATTATAGTACATTCCAATATATCGTTCTTTTGATAACCAACGAAGGAAACACGGTACATACTTCATGTAAAAACAAGTGTACACTACTGTACATAAATAACCTTTTCGATTGCGGATCTAGCCGATCAAAGATCTAATTTTCCTTAAATTGAAACGTACATATAACCCCCATCAAACAATTCAATCAACGTAACCAATGTGCATGGCAAAGTTTGTATCAGGTTTACAAAATTTAAGTTCAACCAAGTTCATAATAAATTTAAATTACTAGTATGTAATTATTTATATATATATATATTCTTATGTCGCTTGCGTGGCCCAGTATGCCCTAGAGTATATATATATATATATATATAGTATAAACAAAGGTCTCGTGTCGCAGAAGGTGTTATCTCTCATGCTCAATGACCCTGCGTGCCGATTATAGGGCAAAATTTGTAGCAAAATTTGAAAAGTATTGTATACAAATCACTTACCCTATATTCGATGGACGTGGTCAGATGGACACGAAGGAGCGTAAAATCATATAAAATCCAAATGCATCTTTGAAACCACATTTACACTTAATGTTTCAATCACGCGAACCAGTCCGACCGATTCCTACGCTGACTTACGTTTTTGAAAACTATGGTACAAGTCATTTACCCCATATATATATATATATATATATATATACACATAACCAACAGTATGATATATACTATACATATATATATATATATATATATATATATATATATATATATATATATAATTTGCAAACATAAAAGCAAGATACAAATATTGAAGATTCTTGTGTACGTTGATAAATTTTAACTCTACTAACACAAGTACACATACCGCATGTCCTGAAGACAAAACATTTATATACAGTATAAGTATTTTTCTCTCATAGTCTTGAAGGTTACGTTTTATTATTGTAAGGTTGAGCGACTCCCTCATGGTACATCTAGAAAGTCCAGAGTATTTGGAAGTCGACTTGAAATCTTTCCGGTTAGAAGACTTAGAGGGTTTGCCTGCAGATATACTGGCTGTGCATTCAGTAGAAGTTTGGAAGAGAATTCATAGATATATCCTCAGTGGAGAATAAATTTTGGAGATGAATGATCTTGCAAAAGAAACAGATTTTATCAAACTATCCATAGACATCAAATTCTGACATGAAAAATTTACATTCACTGGGGAATTCGTTTGATTTGAATTTGTTTTATCGAGTGAAATATTAAAATCATTGATAGGATTAAGTATCAAGCATGGCTTATAAATACATGTATATGACCCTTCTCCATTAAAATGAATTTTGTTTTTGTTCGCAAAGGATAAATGATCATTATTATTGATAACCTTTCTTATTTAACCATAGATTATGTTTTGTTGAAATATTATTATGTACATAGATATGTGATATTGTATTTTGTTAATAAATGCATAATTAAAAATATATTCGTCAATACTGAAACGCCTATACATAAAAATAATTAGACATAAGATAGCTGATAAAAATTATGTATTAAGTTCTCATTTACATATACTTTGATTTTCATAAATATATATTGATATACATGCAAAATGGGATGTGATATATACTATCCTTTCAAACATGTAAAACATTTGCAACATAATGTGTTAAACGTATTTTGAATATACATGTATATATTTTTGATATCTTTTAATTAATGTATTATTTTGATTTATGGACATTGAACTTAAAGTATGCATGCATCATTGTCATTAAACTACTTTTACGTTAGGCAAGCAATATGCATTACTACTTTATTTGTAATTTCTGAGATATATATACATTTATGTAACCCCCAATACAACAATTGAAAATACCATTGTATATTCAATGGTACAAACATTTGATTTTTAGTGAACAATTTGTGCATGTGATAATTTTAATAAGTCTATTTAAAACATGACACAGTTGACTGAAACTTGCATTTTTTCAATAACATTGTTTTAAAAAACATACGATGGTGTCTTTTCAATTTTTAAATCAGGAGAGTAATATGCAGATCAATATGCATAGGCATTTGGAACTTAACAACATACAAGTAATCAGAGATTACAGAGCTAACCTCAACGAATATTGTCTTTATGATAGGCAAGTCCCGTAATTAATCATCTAGTTAAAACAATTTTTGCTTGATTGGTCTTGCACTTTCTTAGGAATAGACTTGCATGTATCCAAAACGTACACAGCACACTCATTCGCAAAATGTTCAGTCAAATCTTTACTTGTGCTTATCCCTTGAAGCATCATCCCAACAAGTTTGGTCCAGGAAGCGCAAACAGTTACTGTATTGTATTATAAGTTGCCCGATTTTCTGATTGACAATCCTTACAATCCATCGGAATTCTAATGAGTACCAATTGCGCCCCGCTATTAGCAGACCTATATCTGTATTCATATGAAACAGAATTTTGTTAGCACTTTTACATAAAAAAAGACACTTGCTTTTGCCTTTTAATTCGACAATTAGATATATGGAGGACGTACATGTGTCATCAATAAGCAGTAGAGACTACTTTTATTCATATGTCGACTCGACATATCCCAGTGAACTTCATATCAAAGATGCCACTAAGTCGGACATATCTGAACAGTATTCGGATATTTTACTAGAAATAAACGTTAATGGCAACCTTGAAACAAAACTTAATGATAAACGTGTTCTAACATTTTCTAGAATGATTCAAGCTGCTGACAAAAAAGGATATCAACAGTCTCGTTAAAGTCGCCATATTGCAAGTCCTATGGTCGATACAATGATCTTGTTAGTATGTATATCCATCCAATCTATCAGTAAGTAGAATGTTGGCTGACGTTTTTCATTCTATTCGTAATTCAAACATGGGTTTGTCCATCGATTTTCCCTCTTGTCCAGTCATGACAAGGAGTACACGGTGGGTATGACAGGTCGGTAGGGGATGCTTACTTCTCCAAGGAACTTGATCCCACCTTTGATATTCTTAGAGGACTCTGTATATTATTTCGTTTGTTATACTTACCAGTCATAAATATACATAAGGATATCTTCCCCTTATTAACGTTCATAACTCGCGGGCAAGCGTTTAAAAGAATAAGATTCAAACACTTATAAGTCCGAGATTACATCTCAGACGCTTGTCCAAATCAGTTCATTTTCCGGCATGCAACAGAACGTTGATACTTTTTTTGGCAGAGATTTTCTTTTGTCTCAGCCAAGGAGTGATACAAATACTTTGTATTTGTATAGGATATTTGTATAAGATACTCTCTGAATGCTTTACGTTTAAATATGGAAGAAGCAAGTATTATTTCGAACGACGAAATAAATTCGTGCTCAGAATTCCATAATTTACAAACAGTAATGGGGGCCAAAAGGAAAGAACACGCGGTCCGGGAGGAACTTCTAAAGCTAATGAGAAAATGAAACAATTAGAAAACAGAGTCAAGAAAGGTTTGACACTATGATGAATTTTTTAAGAGAAAGTATTCAAACTTTGTCCAGCAGTGTTTTAGAGGATACAGCTTCTCGTAATGTGCACGAGACAAACATGTCTCATAATTCGTTAGCGGATCAGGATACCGGTGGTTTATCCACGCGGAGACTTGAGCCCATGGTATCAAATTTTGACGATTCATCTGGAATGCGTCCCATTATACCTTTGAAAAAGTGAAGTCCAAATTGAAGGGACATTAAAGCTGTGCCTGAAATGGACGATATGATATCCTTAGCTCCGTGTCAGAAAAGCTGCGTGAGCTATTGGGTGATAACGAATCCTCAGTACAAGAGGAATCTATTGCTGTCCATGATTTTGATAACAATCCACATAAGTTGGACAGCAACAACAACAATAGATTTCAGAACTTGATCAATAAAAATGACGAACATACAAAAACTCTAACTGATAATTTTGGCAATGTTTCTTCTTCAGAGGAAAAAAACTGGATTAGTTTTAGACAAAACACAAGAGGAGATCTTGAAAAAGTCATGGAGAATTACTGATCCTGAACGCTTGTCTGCTTATAGAGATTAATATAGACAATGTTTCCCTGTTCATCCAAACTCGTCAGCATTTCTACAAGTTCCAGGACTAGATGACATTTTAGAACCAATGTTTAGAAAAAAAAACATGGGAATAAAACCAAAAGTTGGGAGAAAAGTAAACATTTAATTTCTCAACCTTATAAAAGTATTGAAACTTTGGCGTATCAGGGACAGATGGCTGCCCGTATGGGTATTATTTCATTAAGCTACATGCAGCAAGCTTTAGGAACGTTGTTAGATTCTATAACTTGTCAAGATGCAGACACAGTTCAAGCAATCAAAGAAATTTATCCATGTCTACCAAGGCACTAGATCAAATGGGGAGAGCAGGGGCTTTTCACCATCTAATAAGAAGGAAAACTGCAGCACAAGACTCTGGAAATTACTAGATTTCATGGCGTCTTTAACACAAAACTCTGGATGGGAATTAAAAAAAACCCAGAACAAATATATACATCTACTCAGAGACTAAATTTCTTCTTATGCAAGAGAGAAAATTAATTAATCAAACATTTTGTCCCAAAGAAATCTATTAAATGACTGGAGATTAGAACAGGTACATGTAACCAAAATTGCAAAGTTACAGTCTCAAACATTTTGTAGAAAATTGGGTAATTATTATCAATAATCAAAGAGGGTTACAAACTAGAATTTCTTCGAAGCCCCCAGTTTTTAGGGGTAAAGAAAACAACAATCCCTCAAATACAAAAATATTGTTGAAGAGGTAGAAGATTTATTAGAAAAAATGCAATAGAGCCTGTCTCAAATCAGGAGAGTCAAACAGGTTTTTATAGTACATTTTTCCTTGTCCCCAAAAAGGGTGGCAAAATGAGACCCATCATAAATTTGAGACCCCTCAACCAGTATCTCAAGAAGCAACATTTCAAAATGGACATTTTAAACAAAGTGTTAAATCTAGTGAAACCAAACGATTGGGCAATTTCAATCGATTTTACAGATGCATATCTACACATTCCAATATTTTCAAAACATCCAAAATTAAAAAAAAATCGAAAGATTTTGTGTAGAAAATCAGTGTTGTCAGTGGAAACCAATGTGTTTAGGCCCAACATCAGCACCTCCAGTTTTCACCAAAATGGTGTCTGTAGTAGCAGCATATTTGCGAACACACAATATTCGTCTAGTAGTTTCCCTAGACGATTGGTAAATAGTAAACTAATCATAAGAAATGTTATTTCAAGATCGTCAGAAGTGCCTAAATCTATTGGTTTCACTAGGTTTCATGATAAACAAAGAGAAGTCTTGTCAAGAACCCACTCAGAAAATTTTATACCTGGGAGATTTGTTTTTGTCCAGACAAAAAATAGTACTTCCATCTCAAGACAGGTTGATAAAATTGGTACAATAAACCCAAATGTTAAAGCAGGGTCAGAAAACAGCCAAAGATTTTCTCCAATGGTTGGGAATAGTAGCCTCATGCATAGATCCTATTCCAAATGCTCGTCTTTACATGAGGCCTGCTCAGTTTCATCTACTAAGTTTTTGGAAACCAAGTTCTCTAGATTTGGAGAAAATAGGTCCTATTACACCACATCTAATACAACACCTACAATGGTGGTTATATTCAGTGAACATTTCCAGGGGCAGATCTTTGCAACTGGAAGAAATTTGGGTGACCATAACCACAGATGTATCCTTGACAGAGTGGTGGGGTCACCTAAACAATCAAATAGTTCAAGGACATTGGGACAGTCCATTTTGGAACAAAATCATTTGTTCCCACATTTTCAATAAACAAGTTACTGGATCCAAAAAGGTCTTTGTTTTTCTATTTGAAGAAAACAGAAACTCATAGAAAAAAACTGAAAATAGATTGCAATAAATTATTTTGAGTTTACTTGAGCCACATCAAGCTGTGACATCTCAGACCATTTCAAAATGGATTATTCAGACTATACATATGGCTTATGAAAACAAACAAAAAGTGAAAGGACATAGTACAAGAGCAAAAGGTCCTTCTTGGGCTTTATTTAATGGTGCATCAATAAAGTTAATTTTAGATTCTGCAGATTGGAGCCAAGAATCTACTTTTTGCAATTTCTATCTGAGAGATGTAGATGACAGCATACCAGTTCTAAAATGTTCTGTAAATAATTAATTATTTGTTTACTGTGTAAATAGCTTTTGTTGTTAGAGATGTGATCATCTCCGGCGAGTTGCAACTGAGAACATTTGTTGTATATAGTTTCCAATCACTCAATATGTGTTCATAGTATTTGGTGGACGGCATAACTAATGACAGATGAAAATTGCTGTTTTTGAAATTTTATATTTGAGGTATTAGGGAGGCAAGCTATTGACAAATGAATTGATGAAACGAGAATATAATCAGTCTCGTACAAAGTCAACATTTTGCACATTCTTGGTTGATACAATAACTTTAATTTTTCAGCAAATACAATTCATCATTACGTCTACGTTGATCGACATACTAAAATTAAGGCCATAATCAGACGTTTAAGACATGTAAGAGGTCCATGTTTGCTCGTCTCCTGGGGCCCGTTTTACAAAAGAACTTACGACTAAGACCAAAAACTTCAGATTATTGTAAAATTAAGCAAAATTAATAATTCTCGTTGAAATTGTTTATGTAAAAATATCTTACCACATTCCTTTTAAAAAGATAAAAATAATTTTCAATATAATGTTAATTAAAAAGTATTTAAAAGTATGAAGAATTAAATATGGTCTCAAATCGTAAGTCCTTTTGTAAAACGGGCCCCAGGTCTGTATTGTCTTAATGGAGCTTGAATAATGTTCATCATCTTTACATTTAATTGAATGAAAGACATTCGACTCAATTTATTCATGTCCATTCTTTGTGTGGAATATAATTTATTCTTTAATCCAATATGATCATAAAATACACATGGAAATTTTTTATTTTATAAGAATAAATATGACACTTGGATCATTCAATCACCAATACTAGTAATCAAATAACAAAAATACAAATGTATATTATCGCGGAAATGCAGTTATAATAACAACCTTGGTTGTAGTATAACCATGTAATTTTTTTTAATTAAGTTTTAAGTTTAACATCTGAACTTCGAGCACAGCAGTATATTTTAAAATCTGTATTTGATAGTTTGAGTTAATTGAATCACATTTCTTTTGAGTTCTTCTCAATTACACTGTTAAAACGTGTTATGGTTTTCTTCAATTATTAAAGCAATAATATACAATTTTATATCATTACACATTGCAGTTTTAAAAACTATGAAAAATGGTAATACATGTAGTTGGAAAAAAAAATAAAATCACGTTGATAAACAAACAAATTCTCCGACTTATAAAATATTACATATTATTTGGCTGTAGAGAACAATATATCCATGCTAAAAAAAATAAATTATCATTCAAACCATCTATAAATACACAAAGACCTACAAACACAAACTGTTTACAATGACACATGTATAAAGAAGAATTAATTTAAGCAAAAATTATCAGGCAAAATTCAGAGCAAAGCATGTTTCCTTTCCGTGAAGGGAGATACAATACGACTTGTCTTGTTTTACGTTGTTCGTTATATTTTTTACATGAACAGAAAGTACATCATTTCAATGTGTGATAAAATAAAAGAGTGAAAGTTGTGTACTAATCTAGTTATTTGTATTCTTTATTCATTCACGACTTTGAATTATGCGACTGATCATTTTCCACACTTCTACGGAATGGGAAGACAGTATGGTGGATGGTAACCGCTGTACATCATTTAACCCAAGAGTTTTTAAGTCCACCTCAGAATAAATAGGATCCTCCAAATGAACCATAAGCGTTTCACTCAAGCTGGAAATATAACAATGCTAAAAATAAACGTTCGTTAATTACCTTATGGCTAAATTAATGCTGCATGTTACTAACTAAGCCTTCTGAAAATAGATAAATAAATACATGCAAATAAAAAAAAGTATAGTACATCTTTAGAAAATTTCTTAAAGATTTCAAAGACCTTTAAAAATACTGTAAAGGAAAAATGTACAAAACAAACACACTATGTCAGAAAAAAGCAAATACATTCATGTATTACAGTCCAAGTCTAACAAAGCTCATACCTATGTGAATAAGAACCATAGTTCCATTGACCCTGATTCAATGTGAATAAGATACATTCCAACAATTGTTCCAGGATTACGCCAAGTTTCTCCGTAGACAAGTCTGTCAAGTACCAACAGAGGTCTTTACACATCTGTTCACTCAAAGGCTCCTTAATGTTTTCATGAATACTTTCAAAGCCATCCTGAAATTGCAAGTAAATCGTGTATATGTAAATCGAATTACGATTTTCCTGATATTCATAAAAAAAAATTTGAAGTAAAACACATACTTGAGAAGTTGAGACAGAATTCTTTTTAGCTGCAGATCTGTAGCGTTATGGTTTTATATATTTGTCTTTGACATGTAAAACCATAACGTCACATATCTGCAGCTAAATTCTTATTTACCTTTTCACTTAAGGTAAGTCTCTTTGTCTTTTCAAACATGAACAGAAACCACAGAGACTGGACGTGGTGAAGTCTACAGGAAACGCTGGCCTGTCAATTATTTATATTAATTATGAAATTACAAAAAGCAAATGTACAAGTTTATAATAAATATTATAAGATTATAATTGTTTTATTAATAGAGTAACTGTATGGACGGGAATATAACCTTTATTGTATGATTAATGAAATATTTTTAAAAATCGATTACAAAAGGTAAGTAGTTCATATGTAGCCTTTTGAAGAACAAAAACATAATTTTACATTTCTGCACTGCAACAAACATGCATGCCTATTAATAAGTGTTAAAAATACATGTTATAGTTGCAGAACTTAGTGAAACAGAAATACCTTTTGACTTAAAAGTGAACTCATTTGTAAAATATTCTCCATAAATTCACTCAGCAGATCATCACCACTGCAATTCACGGAAAGAAGAAAGTTGACCACCGTGTCTATATTTTCTATGGCTTCGTAAATGTCTGGTAAATCCGTGAAATCAGTTATTATCTGTCTCTGAAGCATTTTATCCAAGGGTTTCTATGTAATATAAAACATGATTTGATGAATATACATTACCAAAAACAAAAAAGAAAAGAAAGAAAATATAAATACTAGTATGTATATTATTTTAAACAATTGAACTAATATGCTTATGTTCATATAATACTATAAGAAAAAAAATTCCCACTGGCAATTGGTGGTGTCTCCATATGAGTGAAAAATTCTAGAGAGGTACGTTAAACAACATACATTCAATATAAGAAAAAAGTGAATATTTTCTTTTCCTTCAGAACCTTTCAAAATATAATGGCCCCTACAACACATTACTATTTTTTAGTGTTTCTCCTTTTAAAAAAGTTCTGATAAAGACATAACTGCTTGTACGGATGGAAGAGCCAGAGGGCTTCAGTATTTACTCCTAATATTGGACAGGTATAGATAATGTATACATATGTGAACATTTTCCTTTTCATTTTTGTCTTCAATATTACCTGATTTATCCTAGCATTTAGTGTAGCAAACCTCGTCATATCGGCGTCAGCCCGATATACAGTATTCCAGGGCTACAACAATAATATATTTTCAATACAATAAAAGTTATTTGCTTTGTTTTTTCTCCAAATCATACATATGTTACACACCAAATCATATAATACAAAGACTACAATAATCAAAACAACATATTACAACACATTGGAAAACACATTTTATGTTTTCATGCAATTTAAAAGTAAATCAAATAACGCCTATTATCAGTAACCTACCCATTTCCATGCACTGACATTTAGAATTGGTTTTCCTTGTAATATCTGATTTTTTATAGCTGATTGGATACTGTCAAAATCGTAGTCCAAAGTTGTCCTTTCATCTTTAGCATATGTGTAATTACAATTTGATATGATGATAGGAAGCAAGTCGGCCTTGTGATGGTATGAAATAAGATCACTTGTCGCCAATTCGTCAAAACTTATATCCTTCACATGGCTAGTCCTATCAACAATAGTGACTCAGTATAAATATTATGTAATTCATAATTTCTCGTACAAAAATTAAGAAACGACCAGAAGTCTATGTCAAGACTGTAGCTCTACTGGTTTGTACTTATCAAAAACCATTGCACTATTTTATGTATCTTTCACTTTGTGTAGTCTACTTGTGTGCCAACTTATTTTGAAATCAAACTAAAACTGTAGAAGGAGTAGCGTTTTAAAGGAATTTCACAGAAAATTCTATTTTTAGTAACCATGGTAACACCGTTCACCGAAATAAAAAACCGATGCACTATTCTATGTATCTTAGTGTAGTCTACTTGTGTGCCAAGTTATATTGAAATCAGACCAAAACTGTAGAAGGAGTAGTGTTTTAAAGGAATTTCACAGAAAATTCTATTTTTAGTAACCATGGCAACACCGTTTATTGAAATCAAAAACCGATGCACTATTCTATGTATCTTAGTGTAGTCTACTAGTGTGCCAAATTATATTGAAATCAGACCAAAACTGTAGAAGGAGTAGTGTTTTAAAGGAATTTCACAGAGAATTCTATTTTTAGTAACCATGGCAACAACGTTCACCCAAATCAAAAACCGATGCACTATTCTATGTATCTTAGTGTAGTCTACTTGTGTGCCAAGTTATATTGAAATCAGACCAAAACTGTAGAAGGAGTAGTGTTTTAAAGGAATTTCACAGAAAATTCTATTTTTAGTAACCATGGCAACACCGTTTATTGAAATCAAAAACCGATGCACTATTCTATATCTTAGTGTAGTCTACTTGTGTGCCAAGTTATATTGAAATCAGACCAAAACTGTAGAAGGAGTAGCGTTTTAAAGGAATTTCAGAGAAAATTCTATTTTTAGTAACCATGGCAACACCGTATATTGAAATCAAAAACCGATGCACTATTCTATGTATCTTAGTGTAGTCTACTTGTGTGCCAAGTTATATTGAAATCAGACCAAAACTGTAGAAGGAGTAGCGTTTTAAAGGAATTTCACAGAAAATTCTATTTTTAGTAACCATGGCAACACCGTTTATTGAAATCAAAAACCGATGCACTATTCTATATCTTAGTGTAGTCTACTTGTGTGCCAAGTTATAGTGAAATCAGACCAAAACTGTAGAAGGAGTAGCGTTTTTAAAGAATTTCACAGAAAATTCTATTTTAGCAACCATGGCAACACCATTCATTGAAATTAAAAACCGATGCACTATTCTATGTATCTTAGTGTAGTCTACTCGTGTGCCAAGTAATATTGAAATCAGACTAAAATTGTAGGAGGAGTAGCGTTTTGAAAAATTGTTTACAGACAGACGGACAGACAGACAGACAGACAGACAGACAGACGGACGGACGGACGCATTACTATTGCATAAGCTCTTCTGGTCTCTGACCAGTAGAGCTAATAAGAAAATCAGCTACCGCTATTTAAATTGAAACTTTGCTAAATACAAATGTAATCAATATAAGTGCATAGATTGTGAAAATATAACTAATGGCATTCTTTAATCACTTGCTGTTAAAAACAAATCATCATATCAAACTACACCATGAATAAAATAATTTTTTTAATGGAAATGTGTAATTGTTTACCTTGTCTGTGTTAAATCTTCGAACAGTTTCATAAATGCATTTTGCTTCCCAATCATGAATCGAAATAAAAGACTGATTATTGTTCCACTTCCTCTAGTGTCAGGGATAAGTAATGATACACTATCAACATCTACATCTATATTACGTTCTAATAGGGCTTCTATTTCCTTGTTCATATCTTGTGTTTCGAAGTCGAAGTAAAACTTCCGGAAACATTTCCACAGTTCACAGATGGAGACCACTCCATCTTCGATCTCCTTGCTGAATGGATCTGTAGACAATAATGCTTATTTTACATAAGGTAACACAAACACTATATACAGAAACAAACATAGAAAAAAATAACGAGAGAGAGAGAGAGAGAGAGAGAGAAAATTCATTTTTTTTAATTATACAAATGTCTGTTACCTTGTCTACATTGCTGAAGGCAATCTCTTATGGTAATGGATCTGGCCTCTTCTCTGGTTATCTGTTTTCTGTATTTAGCTTTCAAGACACTCTGCATTCTTACGACAGCTGGGATATATCTTAGGTATCTCAAATAACAGTCCTAAAGGTAACGTGTAATACATGTAAATGAGTATGTATGTTATACGCTGCATCGTGCTACGAAAATGAAATGTCTTTAACAAATTTGATGTTTTTTATACCTGTCTTAAGAATGCATCTAGAAGAACAAATCGTTCCACCTCTGGTCCTAATCTGTCCCTTAACATATGAAACTCATGGACAAAGTGTTCAAAAGAGACTTTTATCCTATGTTGCCACATAAATTCACATGTCTGCATTTCATTAAAGTTAAACTGTTCACGTGTTGCGTCATCCAAATCAAACACTCTTCTTAAAACAGGATCTGAGACTGATAAAGATAAATGTTTTATTTTAAGATATTTCTTCAAATTTACAAAAAGAAGACTGTAATGATAATCATAATTTACAGGTGAAATGTCTACCTATGCTCGTGTCCTCTGATAGGATATCTTCACATGTCTTGAAAAGCTCTTTGCTCTTCTACATTTTGAGTAATAAAGAACATAAGTTTTGAAAATGCACTTTTCCTGGCAAAATACAAGAATTGTACATATGAGTAGATTACAGACATTGTTACCTGCAATACTTCCGCAATGTAAGTCATTGAAAACTCCATCTCCCAAAGTTTTCTTCCATCTTTTGTTTGCAAGATATGCACTGGTGTGTCCTGATTATTTCTACTGGCAACTAAAAAATTAAGAATAATAGTTGATTTAGAAAAAAAAACCCATCAAATTCAGTGTTATACAACATCGAAGCTTATCTTTTTTCATCCACTGATTTCATCCATACAAAAGAAAATTACAACAAATCTGATATTGCTGTGAATTTCATTTGACATTTTCAGGTGTTTAAATGCTTTAGAGCAAATTAAAAAAGTTCAAAATCACATATACCTGCAAGAGGCGGCTCTTCTCTCAGGAAAGAATGAACAAGTACATGAAGAAGCATAAAAACTCCATCTAAGCCCTGATCTAATGTTTTCCTCAATGTGCTTATATCCACCAGAATGTGATCCCAAAGGAATTGGGGAACATCATCCTCGTGTACGGTAGGATGAATCAATTTTGTCATTTCCTGAAACGATAAATTCATTTATTTAACTTAAAACGTGTGATATACTCTCTATTTTCAAAAAAAAAAGACCAAGGTAAATTTATTATCATATTATTTATTCAAGCAAAAATATAGGAAAGATAATGAACAAAACATGGAATGCACCACTGATAAATGATTAATATACCGAATGAGTATTTTTCCTAATATTTAGGGAGTTACACTTATGCTGTAAAACAAAATGGTTTCAAGAACTTACCTCAATGTTGTAATTAGCCCCTATAAACATCGAGAGATGTATCAAAACCCTTAAAACTGCATTAGAAATTGGAGAAAGATTTCTTTCCGAAACAGCGTCAAACGATCTGTCGCTTGGTGTCCCAAGAATATGACCTCTGCGACTTTGATCATCCCTAAATCATGTAATAAAAGATTTTCACAAATATCAAATATTCTCTCTGAGTTTAATTAGGCAATACCCTTACTTCTATCTAGAAAAAATGGTTTCATACATACCCAGTATACTTTACATTGTCTGCACGATTTCTTTCCAATTCCGAACCAATTTCTGCATTACATTCATAACAACGACCTTTCTGGGTAGGATTTCCACACTGAAAATTATAAACGGTTCATTTTCAAAACATTTGTCTATTTTTAAAGTCGCTCGCGTGGCCCAGTGGTTAGGGCGTCTGCTCTAGAGTCGCGAAGTAAGGAGTAAATCTTTACGTCGCGGTCGAATCCCACTGCGGGACCTGGAGACCGGTCCTTCGGATGAGACAGTATAAGTCGAGGTCCTGTGTCGCAGTAGGTGCTGGCAGGTAAAAGATCCCTCCCTGCTCAATGGCCCTAAGTGCCGAGTATAGGACAAAATTTGCAGCTCTCCACCGGCAAATGGTGGCGTCTCCAAATGAGTGAAAAATTCACGCAAGAGGGACGTTAAACAATATACAATCAATAAATCTATTTATTTTTAAATCTTATAAACAGAAACCAAAGAAGGTGGTGTATTTTTTTGTAAGAGTATTTCACTCTTTAAAAATAAAATATATGTTCACAAATATTACTCTCAACAACAAACTATAAATAGCCATAAGTCCTATTCTGCTATGTATTAAAAATTTATAAGTTGAACTAAAAATCCTAGAGAACCTATGTCAATATCCACACAGGAGCAAATTAAACAGACTTACATCACCAACTCCATAAAGATGACCGTTTGGACAACCTGATAAAAAATAAAATTTGATATATGATAATCTATTTTTAAAGATTAACTTTACTTTATCATGTATAGTATTTCTCACACTTTTTATTGAAATATATGAATAAAACTTGATACTTACGATACCACGTAAAGTTGTGGTGAGTTTTGTTGGCTATTTTCTCCATTCTCTGGAGTTCCTCCTGGATCTCTCTAGATAAACACTCCTCAGGCATTGTTGGTAAAAATACATTCTAAAAGAGTTCAAGAAGAAAAACGGTTTTTGTGGTATGGCTTAATTATTGCTATTTAAAATTCATTAATAAAATTTTAAACAATTATGAAAGTATACATAAATCAAATCATATATGATGCATATTAAACTAAACAAAGGACAAAATATAACAATACCTCTTAATCAAAATAATGTATTTTTATGTCAAAAATCAATTCCAAAGATTATTCTGAAAACAATGTACGATTAATTTTATATACTATTATAAAAAAAAACCTCCCCAGACCAAGTACGATGTAGCTTTTTAAATTATGGTAAATGTTATGTTGTATTCTATATAAAAAAAATTATACCTCCAAGACATTTGGTTCATATGCTAAGGCATGAAGTGGAAGCAATTGTCCTTTATTTCCAGTCACTTTTAAAACGAACATCAAATGGAGGATGAGAAATATAATACTTTCCTCATGCATATTATCACAAAGGCTGAGGGTAAGCTGTTCACACGATCGTCCAAGAGAATCGTCAAATATTTCCTCTAGATATCCCTGTTTAGAATTCATTTGATTAACAAAAATGAAAAAAAAAAATTAAAAAGAAAATTTAAAATAACAAAATAAATAAATCTTTTATTTTTTAAGATATGTATATTAAAAATTAAAGAAAATCAAATTATATTAAGAAACAATTTCTCACCATCACAATTTGGAGTTTCTGGTTTTTCAATAATTTCTGCAGCTTACATTTTAACTGTAAATTACAAAAAGTATATGTTCTTAAGAAGTATGGTCTTTTGTTATTCTAAGGTTTTTTTTATATAAAAAATTAAATTAAGAAAAAAAGATTCAACATGCCGCTTGTTAAAAAAAACAACTTACCTGTTCTTTTGTTTGCATTTTTTCTTCTTGAAACAATGACCGTGATTTCATTTCTCTACAGAGTCCCAGAAGGAAAAATACTTGAACTGTGCGGGATTTGTCTTTAAGCTTCAATTAATTAGAAAAAATAAAAAATTAAATACAAAATTATACATAGAAAAGTATAACAGGAGAGAGAGAGAGAGAGAGAGAGAGAGAGAGAGAGAGAGAGAGAGAGATTAAAATAAACATTTATGCATATGAAAGTAGTATTCTTTAGAGAATTTTTTTTTCTTCTTATTTCCCTAGCCAAGATATAAAATTGTAAAACTCATTTTAACCATACTCAGACGAGGAACAATGTTTGGATCAATTATGAATTTTCACTACATTAGGATACTTGTATTTTGATATGACTGTGTAAGTTTGGTTATTATGTTAACAGAATACTAGTACTTTGCATGGATATTTCTTCCACATTTTATGGATGTATTTTTAATTCCCTATTCTCTATCGACATACAGTGTACTTGCTAAATTACTTGGAAAAGTCTGACAGCTATGATAAGGAATAGGGCTGTTTTTTAAAAACAATTATTTTTCCTTATACATGTAGTCATAGGAAATTAATGAACCATTTTTTTTTGCTCTGACTTTAGAACAAGAACATGAGATAGAGCAGGCACAAAAATATTCTTCAAATTTTTTTCTTTTTCGCTTTAAAATCTAGAGCCCAGACCGTTAGCTCAAAGAGCCAATGACCCAGTAGAAGGCTCAAAATTTATCACAAACATACCAGCTGTTTGACTGATTAATAGTGTGGGGGGTGAGAATGTTTATACAGAATGCAATTATTTTGTTTGTTTTAGCCCAATCAACACATATGAGCAGGAATGGTGAAATTCACAATTTTTTCCCCTTTACCCATTGATGCCTCATATAAAATTTGTTCAGCAGTTCCAGAGAAAGAAGCTGACAATTTTTAAATGTTATCACATGCAAAACAATGGACGTTGCATGACGAGAGACAAAACAGATCACAATGGGTCACATGTGTGATACTGGTGACTTATCCCTGTTTTAAAGTTTTGAAACTCAGATATACATGCAAACGGGACAAAATCTTATTATTATACCAAAAAGTACCTTCAGTTTCTTTGACATGTCCGTGGGTACCAAAATTTCACTTATCTTCTCTTTTATTTTTCTGTATTGTTCTCCAAGTACGAGACAGTAATCTGGACTATATTGCTCTGTCTGTAATAATGCAATACACCTATTCATGATCAAGTGGGTATAAGAATTATCTAGGGATCCCTACTTCCGATGAATCAAGAAGCAGAACAAAAAACCAAAATATTTCATAAGATCGTCTCCAAAACGATGTATGGTAACAGCTACAACAAAATAAAACTGAAAAAAACGTGTACTCACACTTTCTTTTTCTCTATGATCTCCATCCTCTGATGGGAACACCCAAGATTCATTTGAGGATTGTAGATTTCTGTAGAATTCCAAACCGTAACGTCTGCAGATGTGCTTTAGCAAATACATTCTAAATTGATAAACAATTTCTCATTAGAAATAAATGAATTGAGAGAGAGAGAGAACGTTTTCTTTCACAGCATTTTAAGCACATATCGAGACAAATGCCTAACAATTTTGATATTCTAATTCATATCAACTAGATACTGTTTGAAATACCTACGTTATGAAGCAAATATCATCTTACTAAATTGTAAATATATTTTGATGATGTAAACGTTTGCTCCATGCTCTCTTTAATTTGCATATAAACATGAAAGGATATTTTGTATATGTATATCAGAATGAAACTATTCTAATTAATGTATGATTTCTGTATACGAATTTACCTGATGTGTTCCAAAGGCGAGTCGCACAAACTGGCAGACGTTTGGAATAAGTCAGTACACATAGCCAATTCAGATTCTGTAAATTCCCACGATGCATTTAACAGCTTGTGCAAATACCTGGCCGTCACTTGAAGACCAAAACGAGCTCTTGCAATGGATTTAATTTTGTCAACAGTCTTTCCTTCTGATTGTAACTGTTCCTTTGCTAATAACATTAATTCCTTTGCAAAACGAATTTCTCTCTCCATTTCAGACTGGAAACTCTGGGATAGTGATTCCTCCATTAAAGAGTCCTTAATAGATAAAAATAGAATAATTACAGGAATATTGTTCTGAAGAACTTTAAGCAGTTAGTATACAACTTCTTTAAAGCATCATAATGATGCAGTTAGCATACAACTTCTTTAAAGCATCATAATGATACATCTGTTACTGGTTGTTTGTGTTCGTTTTTGTATTTTCACAGCTTAACTCTCTCTCTCCATTCTTTATCCGTTTCTCTCGTTTAAGTTAACTGGATCATATTTTACCTTAGACTACAAGAATATTTTAAAAGCTTTTCAAATTATTTGTATATTTTACAGTCAATATTTCATGTAATTTTTAATTTGAAAATGGAAGACGCTGCATAATAATTACAGACTCTCGAACATGCAAATGTAAAGTGATATAAAATGAAGAGAAAATGAAAAAAAATGTATTTAAAGCTACTTTTTTTCCATTAAAACGTTATTGTTTTGTAACTTATTCATTTATTTTTTTCATGATTTGGTTGTTGATTAGCCTACTCCACTTTTTTGAGAAAGGCGTTAAGCAAATTCAAACCAATCATATGCAGGATAAAAACACTTGGATGAGAGAAAAAAGAATAATGTGTAAACCTTATGCATCTTATTTACTTCAGAACAAATTGCTTATCTATGTACAATATCCAAACCTGACTCCTTTTAAGGTCTTGCCTTTCTAGACATGAAATGGATGCATTAAAAAATAACAGCAGAAATACAAAGGAAGACAGACAATTATTTGATTCGCGAACATGACAATACCTCAATACATTGTATCAGCATTAAGCATATGTCTTTCATGTGTGACCCATGAATGCCGTCATCAAAGACCTCAACAGTTTCTTTCAAGAAAAGTTGCAGAACAGTATCCTCACTAAGAAATAAACATAACAAAGGATTTTCAAAGCTTGAGACATATAAAGCCCCATAACCCCCCCTCCCCCCAAAAAAGTCCGAGCATACAAACAGATTCAAATACAATATAATATAATATAATATAATAATATAATAAAAATGGAACAGCGAAATTAATTTGTATTATCTTTTAAACTGTAAATGCATATAGTGATTACTTAATCTGACAGTTTTTTTTATCTTCATTCTCCTAGATCTATCAATTTTTACATGCAGTGTATATAAATAAGTTCTTTGAGGACAGTTACTAAATACTCACTTGCTTCTAATAAGTAATTGCAACAGAAAAGATCTAAAAACTGGTGTGGTGTCCACTATTGTCTCAAATACACCAATATCTTTGGTTCTTATGATGGTCATATCAAGCTCAGGAATTTTCTTTTTGAAAACGACTAGCTGCAGAAGTTTTTTGCAAACTTCTTCACTTGGGGCTGTAGAGTTTTCAAAGCATAGTTGCGATTCGATTTGCATGTAAAACTTATTACTCTTTTTCTGGTAGTCCCAAAATGGCTTCATCTCTTCCCTGGTAAAAAAGTGTAAATTTAATGATATTTCAGATTTGTTGCGACAACGCAGTTACATGTATATCTTGAAAATTATGTTATTTATATAAGTATGCTCCATAGAATTCAGATTACTTATGAGATAAAAAGATAGACCAACTGTCGTACCTTTCTACTTCATTCCTGTCATATTCTGCACCATTTTCAAATTCCACCGAACACTCTGGACACTTTCCTATATCTCCTTCAGTAATTATCATTACCTGACAATTCTCTCTGCATATTCTGTGACCACATGGAAGTATAATTGGAGGAGTTGAACTTAATGTCTTTTGGCAATAATGGCATTTACCAAATTTGCTGCAAAAAGAAAAAAAAATCCTTCTTTTAAAAATTGAACACAACTTTGAATTTCATCAATAAAATTCAATTACTTTTTTTTTATTTTACATGTTGAAAAAACACTTTTCAAGTAAAACGAACAATATTGAATTTTCCCTTAAAAAAGAACAAAAATTGCATATGTTTTGCAAAGTTATAGGGATTTTTTGCAAAACTGAATATTCTTGAGCTGTTTCTCAACCCCACCCCTTTCAACTCATTTCGGACAAAAAATAAACAAAACGATCAATGAAAGGTTATTGCATGTACTCTGCATTTCCAATTTCGTTTGGGGAAATTGTATGAACTGCTTCTATGGTAAGCACATGCCTCGATTTTGCATCTTTGTCCTTCCTTAAGGCATTTACAAGATCATTTTTAATTAAAGAAGCATCTTGTTGATATTAAAAAACTTAGTTTTTAATCGATCATAAGGAATTTTTTTTCTATGAAGGTATGATATATCATCTTTGGGTAGTTGTAAGAAATGTTATCGCAGGTCCTTCATTCTTAGTAACTCTTTTTCTGATTTTCTTTCTCGTTTTCTCTTGCCAAAAATACTATATAGACACATGAGAAAGGCGAGTGTACTATGATAATGGTGTAGTGGGAAATATATGACGGGTGTGACAAGTCGGCAAGAAATGACCACTCCTCAATGTCACCTGATCCCTCCTCTGATGTTTTTGAGGTCCGTGTTTGCTTTTGAACTTTTGAGCTTGAAGGATAAATTTCCAAACTGACATCTGATAAAGATTTCAAACACATGCCCCCCCCCCCCCTCCAAAAAACAACAACCGATATTTCATTTATCTCTAGGTAATTGACATAAAATCAGGTGGAAAAATCTATAAACTTTAACATTTGCAATTATTACCCAACATTTTCAATACAACCTTTCTTAGAACAACACAATTAAATTTCTAATAGAAAGTATCTTACTCTAAAAAGTCCTTCATGGCTTTCTTGTTTGAAGCCTTCAGAAATTTTTCAAATTTTTCTACTGTTTCAATTGATTTGAAGTTTGCATTTTCTCCAAGATACTGAAAAATAGACAATAAAAGAAATATTTATAAGACAAATATATTAAACATATCCGTAGATATTCATACTTCTTTGAGTAATGATTGTGTGTTAAATTCAAATTTTAAAATGTATATTGAATTTCCTAAATGTGAATAGATATACAGTATTAGCGTTTAATATATGAAAAATAAAACTATACCTTCCAAAGAAATTTACAGTCTTGGTTGATCAATTTATCTGTTTTCTCGTCTCCTGCTATATTTTCTATATATAATTTCAATGCTGTGATTTTTGCCCATGTTGACCTAGTTGAAACGAAATTCCAGAATGATGAATAAAACAAAATGAATTTCAGAGGAAACGGGAAAAAGTAACATAATATTACATTAACCAAGTTAATATTTAAATTTAACAAATGGAATATTAAAATATCAGTAGATCAAATTAAACCTCATTTGTTCAATAAATCGACGTCTAGGATTGCCTGGTTGTAGGGTTTCAATTGATTGATGTAAAATCCTTTCAATAAAAGGTTTGTAAAACTGAAATTGCTGCATCCAAAATGTCTGCCCATCACGTGATTCTATTGCATCTATGGGATTTAGTTTTTCCAAAAGGTATTTTACAGATCCAATGTCAAGCATCTAAAAGAAATTTAAAAAAGTGTTATTTTTCATCGAGTATATTTATATATCAACAAAGTGAAATGGGGAAAAAGTATAGTATACTTATATTGGTTTTATTACCTGGTAACTGTTTTGGACATGTTCAAAGAATTTTTCATTCTGTAGATGTTCGAGCAGAGATGCAATGTCACAAAAGGTCTTCACAGAGTCTTCCATTCCTTTAAAAACGCTATGTATACACACTAGACGGTCTGACAATGATTCTGGAATTCCCATCGGTCTCTGTTCAATGTTAGCAACCAAGGATTCACAAATCAGCTGTAACGATGTATGAGAAATAATACAAACTGATGAGACATAATAAAAACTTTTGTACACTTTGAAAACGGAACTCGATAACTACGAGTATTCCATTCTTTTACAGTATTTATACTGTATTTTTAAAGCAAATTCAGAAAATCTGTTGTGTCACCCGCTTAAGTATGAATGAACATGCACGGATCTAGAGGGGGTCATATGGATCAAGGGTGGAGTAGAGTGAGGTTGGACTTTAGGAGAGGCGGGTCTGTAGGGAGTTATGATATAAAATGTCTTTGCAAAAGAGATAACACACGAAAATGAAAACTTTACACAAACAGAATGTATGAATTTTTTCCCTCTCCTTTCACCTTATGAACTCCAAACCAAGAGAGACTTTTCTTACGCCAAAGTTGTGGTAAAAAAAATTAATGTCAACGATTACAAAAACCAAGGGACTGACAGAAGAACAAAGAGACAGATACACAAACCAAAATGATTATTCCACACTTGCAGTGAACATATCTTTTGTCAACAATAATTTTCAAAGAGATAATAAAAGTACGCAACAGTTTGACAGTGGTGTATTCGAAAAAGGTATCCGACCCATATTAGGTCCAAAATTTCTAACCTTAAATATCAATTGTTTGTAAAATATCCTAAAATTATTTTAATACATTTTAGAGTAGAAAGGGATTTACCAAGAGTATTTTCAAAAAATTTGATTTCCTAAGCAGAAATTAATTATTGAAGATTGCATTGAAGTCTATAAAAGGAAGCAAGTTTTCAAAGATAAAAAAAATAAATACTTCAAATATCAAAAAATCCTGTGGTGGAAAGATGTATTTGATCATTGGGAACAGAAAAACAATTAGAAATAATTTTTTTACTTGACAGATTTTTTTAAAATTAATTTTTATTGAGTACAAGAGGCCCACGGGCCTTATAGGTCACCTGAGCATTATGCAACAACTTTCCAGTTACAGTGTATTGAATTTGATTCATGTTTTAAGCCAGATGCTATATGGCATTCACAATTTTAAAAGGGCGCCATTGATCATCATAACAATAAACTTAGCAGTTTCTTAGCTTGGTTACTGAATACCCATACACAGGGTAGGGGAACAAAAATGCACTCCAACTAATCAGTAATATTCATCAATAATCAGTAGTGCCCCTAACACTCTGACATAAACCCCTGACCCTAGGTTGCACAAATTTTTAAAAGGCACCCTTAAAATTGCCTATCAAAAAGTAAATAAATGTTTTATAAATACAAAGGACCAGATTTCAAACAATTAATTCATTTTCAGTATATAAGTAGAGCCCCCCCCACCCCTGACCCTGGGGCCGTGAAATTCACAATTCTGCAAGATTAGGGCCCTTGCTCATCATAACTATATAGATAGTTCATCTGCTTCATACCCAGAGAAGAACACTTTCAAAGATTTAATGTATTTTCACTATATAATCAATAGAGCCCCACCCTAACACCAGAACCCCAGACCCTGGGGCAATGAAATTCATAATTTTAGAAGAGGCATTCTTGCTCATCATAACTATGCACTTACTTAGTTTATTTAATACCTAGGAGCAGAGAAGAAGATTTTCAAAGAATTCATGTATTTTCACTTTATAAACAATAAAGCCCCCTCCCCCACCAGAACCCCAGACCCTGGGGCAATGAAATTCATAATTTTAGAAGAGGCATTCTTGCTCATCATAACTATGCACTTACTTAGTTTATTTAATACCTAGGAGCAGATAATAAGATTTTCAAAGAATTCATTTATTTTTACTTTATAAACAATAAAGCTCCCCCCCCCCCCACCAGAACCATTGATGCCGGGGCCATAAAATTCACAATTTTTGTAGAGGCACTCTTGCTCATCATAACTATGCACTTAGTTAGTTTATTTAATACCTAGGAGCAGAGAAGAAGATTTTTAGAAGATTTTTAAAGAATTCATGTATTTTCACCATATGATCAATCAACACCAGAACCCTTGATCCTGGGGCCATAAAATTCACAATTTTGGTTGAGGCACTCTTGCTCATCATCACTATGCACTTAGTTAATTTATTTAATACCTAGGAGCAGAGAAGAAGATTTTCAAAGAATTCATATAATTTCACTATATAATCATTAGAGCCCCCCCCCCCCCCCCCCGAACACCAGAACCCTTGATGATAGGGCCACTAAATTCACAATTTTGGTTGAGGCACACTTGCTCATCATAACTATGCACTTACTTAGTTTATATAATACCTAGGAGCAGAGAAGAAGATTTCAAGGAATTCACATATTTTCACTATATAATCAATAGAGCCCCCCCCCACACACACACACCAGAACCCTTGACCCTGGGGCCATAAAATTCACAATCTTATTTTAGGAACACTTGCTTATCATAACTATGTACTTAGTTAGTTTATTTAATACCTAGGAGCAGAGAAGAAGATTTTCAAAGAATTCATGTAATCTCACTATATAATCAATAGAGCCCCCCCCCAACACCAGAACCCTTGACCCTGGGGCCATAAAATTCACAATTTTGGTAGAGGCGCTCTTGCTTATTGTAACTATTTACTTACTTGGTTTATTTAATACCCAGGGACAGAGAATAAGATTTTCAAAGAAATCATGTATTATTACTATATAATCAATAGAGCCCCACCCTAACACCAGAACCTCTGACCCTGGGGCCATAAAATTCACAATTTTTGTAGAGGCACTCTTGCTCATCATAACTATGCACTTAGTTGGTTTATTTAATACCCAGGAGCAGAGAAGAAGATTTTCAAAGAAATAATGCATTTTCACTATATACTTATTTAGCCCCGCCCTAGCACTAGAACCCCTGACCCCAGGGCCATGAATTTCACAATCTTGGTAGAGGACTCAATGCTGATTACAATCATGCAAACAGTTTGACTGCTTGATGTCCAGGAGTAAAGAAGAAGATTTTTAAAGATTGCATTAATTTTAGTGGTTTTGGCCCCACCCCTCAGGCCCCAGGGGGGCAGGGATAATGAAATTCACAATTTTTGTTCCCCTTCACCCATAGATGCTTTGTGCCAAATTTGGTTGAAATTGATTGAGTGGTTGCAGAGAAGAAGCTGAAAATGTTCAAATGTTAACACACGATGGACGACGGACGACGGACGTCGCACGACGCACGACGACGGACGAAAACGGATGGCAATAGGTCACCTGAGTTTACTCAGGTGACCTAAAAATCAAAGGGAAATAACTCGTCAAGGGCAAGAAAAGGTCATAAAATAAACATGTCCCACTCTTACATTCTGATACTAAAAGATGAAAATTAGTTCTAACTACACCGAGTATTCAGCCCATACATATCTATAATGCATTCAATTCCATTGAATCTTGGGCTAATATGGATCGGATACCTTAAACAATAGAAATTCAAAAAAAGGCAAATGCAGCTATGAATTTAAGTCAGTGCAATTAAACCAATTTAGCTGAAAAAATCAACTGACCTGCTTCTCTCGAATTGAAAAAGTCGTGCACTTCATATTGACAAAATCGGATATGTATAATTGCATTGCAGGGATCGTATCTTTTCCCTTGGTGACATCATTGATAATCATAGCCATTGGTGACTGACTGAATAATTCCTCAGCTGAATTCCCTGTGAAGTAATTTACTTACAATATCAACCACTCATCACTCATATTTGAGATTTGCCCGCTTGTCATAATTAAATTGAAATTAAACACAGCAAATCTTATAGATGTTAAAAACCAGAAATATACTCAATCTTTATACATAGGAATCAAGTTAAATGAAAAGCACTGACTAAAACTCCTCTATGTATACCTATTTTACTCTCATAGCAACTTTGCAGAATCTTCTCTACGTTCTCAAAGAGCAACCACGAAAACGGAAAAATCGATTTGAATCCAATGTTCTTTCCTGTGGATTGAGTAACAAGTTCCCTTTCTTTATTTAGAATCTTTGCATCAACTGCAGAAAACATTCTCATCCAAGCTATGTACACCCAGCTACACTCACAAGCATTGTCTAAAATTTGCAGGTTGTTGTTTGTGTCCAGGAAACAGATAATCCTGGCTAAAAGAGGTATTACTCTTCCCTCAATGCTTTTGCTACAGCTTGACCTGTGGCCAACATAGAACAAATAGCAGTTTAACAAGGGCATGAAAGATGCTTGTGATCATGTTTGTTAGAATTTTGCTGAATATCCTGCTCTTCTTTACAATAGATTTCTTTAAAAAGGAAGTAATGTTAAAATTGCAATAAATATCCATGTCATATTATAACTATGTCACTACCCTTTTTAATTTTTTGAAATAAAATTTTCCTTTTATTCCATAAATAAAAATCTAATAAAATGACTGCATGATTATAAAATAAAATGTTTGAAGTACATGTTTAAAGTATGTTTGAGATTTCGCTGACTTGATGAAAAGGAAGTTTCTGCATACTTATTTGAAAGATTTTCAGGAACTCGGAACACGATCATGTCTTCGAATAACTTGAAATATCAATGATGCAGAATATACCTTAAAGTGCCGCATTTGCTAATGTTCCCTATATCTGCCGCTCTTTGAACCAAGCTAGAGTGATCAAGCATTGACAGGTCTTCCTCCTCAAGAGCTATAATTTTCACTAGATGCTGCATGACTACATATCCAAAATGCCCTATGAGAATATGAAATAAAAATATATAGAGAACTTTTCACAGATATTTTGACTTATCAAATTACTTGACTTATTTCCCTACCCTGTGTTAGGCCATGTTCTTTTTCCAATAGGGCAAATACGGTTTTTACTCTGTCTATAGACGTTTCACCAGATTCTGACATATCAGAGATGGATGCTAATGCCGGATGAAGACAATCAAGAAAAAGTTTCCGCATGTCCACTTTGTAAATCTGTTTTTGAAATTGTAATGTATAACATTTCATATTGCTATAAGAAAATCTACTGAAATTTTTTTTCTCTTTACAGTCATCTAAAAGAATGAATAAATCTTCAATTTTTAAATACTAGTATTGCACCTTTTTTTCTCCATCTGACTGCATTTTAAGACTTTCATTTAATAGTTCTGAAAGAGTCATTTCAAACAGCTTTTGGGCACTTGGCAATGTCGATAAACGTAGATCATCGATGTGGACAGAACTCCATAATCCAGTCTAAAAAAAAACATAAATCCCAACATTTTATCTTCATTACAAAAAAAAAAACAATAATGTCAACAAAGAAAATTTGGCAAGAAAATCATTCTGAACATGTAGAGTTGCTAGGAAATCAGCGTAAAGAAGCAAACATTTAAGCATACTAATGACTAAAAAGAAGATAGAAAAAACATTCAAAATGCTAACCTGAAAACCTGTAAAATAAGCTTTACACACTCGAGACAGATGGACAAGGAATATAATGCAAGATTCTCGAGAGTTGTTCATTTCCCTCTGAACACAATGTCGTGCGCATGACACCAGGTTAGAATTCTCGTCACCTGTGTCACACTGAATAATGAGGAGTCCACATTTTTCCTGAGCAATCTCTCTGTCAAGCAATAATTATAAAATTAACGTTTTGTCTTAATCAACAAAAAATAATTATCAACTTACAACATTTATTGCGAGAGTATACCTAATTTGTCGCGAAAATTGTTGTTCTGTTCCAAAAGCTTGTAAAGATAGCAGAGCTATTTTCCCTTGTAAGATTGGAATATTGTTTTCTATGTCCTGCTTGTCCTCCATTGACAATAACTTGGAATGAGTAGTGACCTGGTAGAAAAACATAATTATTTCAGATATATTCCATCCACATATAATCAAAATAAAAATACAAGGGTTGTTCATGAAGTTCGTAGACAAATGTATAAGCCATAATTTTCCTTATAATAACAACAACAGTGACAAACGTTTACAATGGTATTTTGATAAAGACCAAGATTAAGTAAATGCGTAGGATTCAAGAGACACTAATCCTACGAACAATACATATACAAACTTTGTATATGTAAGCCACAGTGTCATGTCTGACGAAAATCTACCAATTAAACAATGAGCGATTAAATAGAATTGGAAAGTTCCATAAATATAATTGCAATAGACGATAAATTGAGTAATAGCACTGTCCTTTTTATGAAAAAATTTGCATACTTTGATGCAAAACATATGAAAATATTACCTGGATAAAATGGCCTCTAAATGTTTCTTCATCGATGCGATGTTGTAAAAATGAACAGAGACTATCATGGCATTGCTGATCAAAGTAAACCTTAGTATATTCCTCTCTAAACATGCTCAGGCTACTGAATTGAAGGCGGAAAAGAGCGTCTGGCGTACAACTCCAGAGCAACAAATATTTGGCTGTTCGGAGCACATCCTATAAATGTAATAAAATATCTGATAAAATAATATTTATTTATTTTATGTTGTTTTATGTCCCTCTCCAGAATTTTTCACTCATATCATGACACGATGATATAATAGATGCAATAATATGAATGGCAAATTACGGTAAATACATTACAGACTTACAGTTGTTTAAAAATAACCTCTTCTTGAAAAGAAAAGTTTCAACTTATACATGTTATTCTTGTCGTCGTTATAAATAACTACTATAAAATATTTTCACCACTACAACAGAAACCAATACCTCCATAAAATCGTCGTCTTCATTGTCATGTTTTTGTGTGCAAAGATCCCATGATTGAAGAATGACTCCAGGGCATGTGTCTTGATTGTATCCGATGAATACTTCCTCCGGACTGCAGGATTTAACATGTCAATCAAACCATTAACATATACATTGTAAATCTTCATTTTTTTTATATAGGATGTTTGAAAACATTTTAGTCGAAACAGAGACATATAATATTAAATGTCTCTGGTCGAAATTTAAACATAAAGATTCCCAAATTCATCTTTAAATATTTTACATTACTATGAGCTATTGCACAAAAATTGTTGCTCCTTTTAGCTAAAGACAACAATTGTGAGATCTGAAGAGGATAATTTTTTACCCAACACTTTGCCTGGGACATGCAGAAAATTCTTCCACCCAGTGAGTAAGTTCCTTAGAAAGTCGCAATTGAGCATTTGTTAAGAGTCCTTCCATGGTAAGAAAGTGTTTCTCCAAACGATTGATTAGTGGGATGGGGAATTCCTTATACACAACTCTTTTCTCTGCCACAACTATAAGTCTAAGGAATGTAAATTGATTATATATTGAAGTATATGACATCCCCATAAAGTTACATTGTAATTCAAATTTAAGTTAAGATTTTGAAGTTAATTCAAATTCATTTAAATCATTTTCCAGCACTACTTCTTTCTGTTAGAATAGTTTTTATTTTGTACCTAAAGTTCCTATCCACCTTGCACTTGACTCTGTGAGTTCCAAGTCCTAAGTCGATAAATCTTTCAGAGCCACTTTCCATGTAATACTAGAAATAAAAATAATAAAGGAATTTTTAATTATAGAAACAATATGCATGTAAAATTTTGCCATGTGAAATCAAGTCAAATGCAGATATGATATAATAGAAGAATAAATAATAAAGGAAATGTCTAATTATTGACATAAAATATATGTTTAATTTTGCAATGTGCAATCAAGTGAGTTACAATCTTCTTTCGAAGGAAAAGGTGCATATTAAACAGGGGTACCTGATTTAATGCATCATACAAGCTTTCATAAAGGTTTTCCAAATTCAACAGAACCACTGTCTTTCCTGTCTCCATGAAGACTTTGATTCTATTTATATTCCGACAAATCTACATACAAAACAAAGGAAGACTTTTTATACATTTTTTTCCATACAACTATTTATATTTTCTAAATTAAAATTTTTAACAATAAATTTGATACCTCAATGTACTCTTGGTCCTTTGGAAAGCTAGAGCCAAACAATATTTGTGTATTTTCATCGGTTGTAAGTAACTGCTCAAGCAAAGTAAGGGCACTGTAATTTTCAGTCAGCAGTAAAACATATCGAGACTCACTGGAATGTAATCACAATAATCACTGAATTCATCTTCCATTAGTCTTCTACAGTTTACCTCTTAGAATGAATATTTCCAAACAAAAGAAATGTGGAAAATAAATGTAATCTGTCCTATTTCACCGTTTTTTATGTGTACAAAACAGAGGATATGCAATGTTTTGTAGATAGATTTGGACCAAATCGTTTAAACACTCATATCTCATTTTTACAAAATCAATTTAATGACGCAAAATCATACACTTTATGTTATTAGACACACACATAAGCAAACATAATAATTAAATAAAATCTGTAGAACAGCGTGCTTACACATGTTAAAGTGCATGTATGGTATAAAGATTGAAAAATAGATGCTCCTTAAATGTACATTGCTCTAGAAAAGATACATTGTATTTAGGGTCCAGATGATAAAGAATAAAGGTTCTTTACCTCTCCACACTTCCGTGTTCTAGACATTTTCGCACTAGAGCTACATCAGCTGCAAAACCATCCTCTTCATCCTAAAATATCCAAACCAAATTCAAATTAAACATTATTAAATGTATCTTTCCCGATCGGAATCAGACTTATGTTATTAAATAAAGCTTCGAACCTTAAATTCTTGTAACTCATCCACATAGTCAGAAAACTCTGCAACTGGATCGAGACCTTGCAATCCTCCAAAATTTCTTCTTATAACATATGCAATGTCCTTTGGTGTTGGAATTTCCATTGACCGGGAAGCGATGGCAAACATCATTTTTACCAAGCTTTAATACATATTGTAATATGTTTGTAACTTTAAGAAGGACATAAAGATAAATAAACACAACAGAGGTCCGTGGGCCCTAAGTTTATGAATTTTCTTATCAGCAAATGAAAACGCACCTATTTATAAATGAATAACTATTGTCTCATATCAACTAACAAGAGGTGAATGTTCCACAAGCTCACCCTTGTTGTCATCTCATCCTATCCACTTCGTGAAGGGGTCATCATTTGATCAATTTGAATAGCCTTAGGTTGCTTCCATATACATATGATTAATCAAGGCTTTGCTTTTCCTTGGATGAACATTTATAAAGACTTATAAAGAAGAGTTTTGAAAAATGCCCCCAAATTTTCAGTATTTTTTATATTTTTTTCTTGGAAAAGGGTTGACATTATAAGTTGTACGCAACTTAAGTCTGATCATCTAAGGATGCTTTGCTGCATTTTGGTTGAAATCGACCCAGCGTTTCTTTAAAAGTAGTCGAAAGTGGGAGAAGTTCACGGACTACAGACGTACGCTAAATACACATTAGGGCTAAAATGATAGAAAACATCTCAATCTCTGGAAGGCAACATATCCGAAATTTATCTGATGATTTCTGATTATAATTGTGCAGATTTTACCTGTAAAAGTCGCGTAGTCCAAAAAATTCTCTTGCTTTTAATTGGTCTCTGGATGTTGTACCAAATAATTCACCGGTAGTTATTGTTTTCTGGAAAACTTGAAGATAACCCTTTGCCAGTTTAGGAATGAGGTCCTCCAACAATTCTCGCACTTCCTCGTTGGTAGAGCAAATTCCTCTTTAAAAGAGAAAAATTATGCATAATTATTATAAATATTCATTTTGCCTAAAGAATTATGAACGAATAAAATTACTCAACAAAACATATTCTAATGCATATTTCATTTACCTTGCACTTTCAATTAGTTCCTCTTCATCTGGAACCTCTCGTTGTACTAGAATTCCTCTGTTCATTTTGGCTGGATCAAGGGCCCAATTGGATATTCCAATAAATGCAACCTATAACAGTTAAATTTAACTATTTTTCTGCAGGCAAGGGGCTAATTCTTATTTAAAATCATTCACTGAATTACTATTACATTGGCATGAAAAATGTTCCTATCTTTCACTTAAATAATTGGTCCTTCATAATATGAATTTTACATATATTAAGCTGTAATTTCTTATTCTCTATTTTTACGTTATCTATATTTATATTATATGCTGTTTTACATGGTTTTAGCGTACTGTGACATTTCCTAAAACCTTGAAAATAAGTTTCAAGCCGCGGCTTTTTTAAGTTTTGGTAAGAAAGTGGAGGCTTATTTTAAAACCGTCCTATTTTCAAATCGCGGCTTATTATCAATTAAAAAAACTGGTAAGCGACGAGAACATAATCACGACTTTTTATCGATAAAATAAATGGTAATCGACAGATTGAGAACTACTTGTTCATTCTAATTAAAGAATATTCAGATTAACTACCGTGAGAGTTAAAAGAATAGTGTTCTTGTGTCGTTATTCTGTGCACCCGTTTTGAAAACGATGACCTTTGAAAATGATGAGTTTCTAGCAATGGACACCGCAAAACCTACATCGTGAATTTATAGAAAATTTATGACTGTTTTATTTTCAACATAGGCTTATTTTCGAGTAATTTTCAATGCAAGAAATAGGTGGCTTATTTTTAAAACATGCTTATTATAAAATCCGTCTTATTTTCAAGGTTCTAGGGTAAATGCTGATAATTGATTTTACTTTTTTGTGTTCTTGATACTCCTCATCGTCTGGGCATCCGTCCTCCAACAGCGGATGAAGTGCCTAACAATATAAAAAGACCAACAATATGTAAAGGGTGCGATTTATTAGATCAACATAACAAATATTTCGAAATATTGAAGACGTTCTTAATAGTACATGTTCAACAAATGAACGTTGCATTTGACAGTATTTTTTGTTGCTTTATGTGAAACTTCAAAGTACAATGTTTAAAACAATAAAATCATACGGGAAAAGAAAAGAAAATACTACAAAGGGGAGCAACTCCTGCAATAGAATATATACTGTATACAGGGAAATTTTAGTTTGTAATCGCCCTCCAAAATTTTGAAGGGCAAACAAAAAATTTAAAACGGTGTGAATTCAAATTACACAGCATAATTTCTTAAACAAAACTATGACTGGGCGAATTTAAAACGGAACAAAATAGTTCGCAAGCGCAAAAGGGCGAAAATAACAGGGGGCGAAAATAACCCTGTATACAGTAGATCCTGAAATGAATGACCATTTTGCTAAGCACGACCCTTTTAACCGGCGCGATTCAAAACCTGATAAATTTCTATTTTCTCTCCCAACTTTGTCTCTAGGTGGATAATAAAGGCTTATCGGCAACATCGTCAATAAACAAATCCTTTATGGAGAGAAAAAAAATGTAGTAAACTTTGTTCCTAAAATTAAGTTTTGTAAAAATAATATGCTTTCTCGTTTTTGTTTATTCAACTTGCGTTTAAGCAATTTCAAAACATATGAATACAACATTTTTATATAATAATCATGCCGAAACCTTTCGATCATCTTTATTTCTCTTAAAATACTCATCTAAATGATAGAAATGGATTTTTTAAAAAAAGATCCTTCTAAGTTTAATGTATTCCCCTATATTTAGACTTATGGGGTGTCAAGGAAGGGTCTTGAACTGGCGACTGTCCGCCAACTGAACAAATACACAACAAATAATTAGAAAAACTCATTATTTTACAATAAAACATTGTTTAAAAAAAACTAATTTGTGTTTGTATTCCATGCTTTTTTCGCTAGTGTATATTCAATTAGTATTGAAGCAAATTTCAAAACTTTTGAAAACGACATTTATATAATATAATTAAGCCAAAACCATAAAATTCTCTTTTTTTTGTCCAAATGAAAGAAATGATATGCCCATGTAAAATAACAAATTTCTGCGGAAATTAAAGAAAAAAAATAATTAAAAATGTTAAACAATTAAAAAAGCTTTAAGGATTTCGAATTAAACTATCATTTTACATATTATTGAAAGACGTACTTTGAGAGGCATTCTTGGAGAATCTTCTGCTAAACCAACTTCATCTAGAACAACCACAGAGGTAAATCTGCTCAGGTCTTTGTTCTCTTGAAGCTTACTTGCTTGTTGAAATGTCTTTAAGATGCCCTCAGCAGTAGCCAAAGGGCTACATTGGAAGGAGATGATTTGAACCTAGGAACAGGATTCAAAATTGTGATATACAATAAAACATGTGCACACAATAAACAATAACTGAATTACTAAAGTATGAAACTTCATACAAAAAATTTACTGTGAAGTCATCATTATTATTTCATGGGACAAACTTATCCCTGAATTATCATCCACATTACATGTACCAACCAAATTTTCCTTGCTCACGAGCATGACCCCCGATACTCATATAATGATTTCAGAGAGTTTTAAGTAAAAGTCTGAAGAAGCAGGTCTTCACCTGTTTGAAATTTTTGAATAATTCAGAATGGGATTCCCTTCCTTGCATGTTTTGATCAAGTATTGACTTTGAAAGAGATTTTGAGCTCCCTGGCTTTCCAACAAGAAATAAGGGAATGCCAAGCTCCACGCATACAACCATCATGAAAAAGTTCTCTCGTAGTGCCATATTTTTTGCAATGTTTTCATTCAAGTTCACTTTCTCGAGGAATATTCTTTGACATCTACAACAACAACAAAAAATAATAACTATTCATTTGTCCATCAAGAATGTTGATAATTAATCAAAATATTTTTTATATTTACTTTTTTATCTCTTTTTCTATCTGTCTTCCACCACTTTGTAGATTCAAGGGATGTCTAAAATATCCTGATATGTGATTTCTGTACACTTCGCGATTCTTCAAAGATGCGTGATAACACACTCCAAGGGCAAGTATAATTGATCTTGTAATTCTCTCATGGTCTCTTGTCTTGACATAAGAAAAAGTAATTATTAATTGTAATCTTGCCAATAAATCAAATTGCTTCAAAAATACAATAAAAGCATTCATCATTTACATACATGCATATAATAACCATTAAATGTTTTAGTAATGACTTGTGACAAATGGAAAAAGAAATGTTCTAATTATACAGTATGGACATGTACCTTGAAACCTTTATGAACAAATGTCTGAACAAATTCATGAACAACAACTTCATCTTCTGATGTTTCTGTGTCCGAATCAGTAAAATCGTCGATGATTTCATCCATTTCTTCAAAAAGGTTTGTTTGGTTGTAAAACCAGCCAAATACTTTCAAAGTTCTTTCGACATCTCTAAGGCTAACAAAACTGCACTCATCCTATTAAATAAATCTTAAGATTCAGACACTACTTTAACTACTATTGTACATAAATTAATATCTTTTGTGTTTCTAATTTTAAAGAACACATTTTGTACTCTTTCGTTTAAAATCATGTGTGCACATCGTGATTTTTTATTACTTGTTTGCTGTTTATGTTTCTTGCAAGATTGTTTCATTCATAGCAAATATGCATGTATGAAGTACTGTATGAGATGAAGATTGTTTATGGAATTGGAAATTCAGGGAAATCACCTGTAAATCCCGCATGTAATCCTGAGATGCCGTTAAAATATCTGCAAGAACCATCTTTGTATCTGCATTTGTTCTAGGAATAGTGCCATTTTGCATCTAAATTTTGGATAGAAAGCAAAATGAATAAAATAAATAAGTACTGAACCAAACAATGTATATACGCGTATTCATTCAAATTATAGCTCTTTTATGACGTGGACCTAAAAATATATAAACTTCACAGAGAAGCATCTCGACTGAGTACGAAGTTGATATATTCATATATGTATTAAATTAACCGAGGAGCTGCAATTGTTACATTTTTTTCTAAATAAAAAAAGAGAAATTTTTTAATTACATTTTGAAAGAAGTCTTAAAACCATTTACTAAATCCTTCAACGCATCTTGATTTCCCCTTTAATTGTAGCAACTGAATTCATTTTTGTTAAATATAAATTTGCAAAACAAGTAACAACTAAATTAACAATTCAATGAATAAAAGAGAAACGAATTATATTTTCATTCTTGAGCGCCTTAATTTGTATGTTCATACAAGTAGCATTTACAAATTTATAGATTATTAAGATATTAAAATCAGGAATATTTGATGATAACTCCCGAACTATTACGTACGTATCGGTTCAACATTTGTATTATGTAGAGTCTCTCAACAGTGGAGTCTAACTGTCCAAAGTCCCACACTAATGGGATCATGCTTTGAGGAAGAGGCTGGACTCTGTACACAAGATGCCTCATTGGTATGCGACCTAGTTAATTAAAGAATTAATATAATTAACGTTGTTATTACTATATAATGTGATGTTGTTGTTGTTGTTTAAGTGGAAATTTTAGCAAGATAAAAATTTATCGATTTACCTTCAAAGTCAATAATATATTTTTAGCATCAAATAATTTAAGCGATTCAAATAAATGTCTTCAAAAGGGTTAAAATTACACAAAATACGTTGGAATATAAAATGTACAAAATATATGCAAAAAAAAGTAGAAAATCAAATGTAGAAAACACATAACAAAAACAAATTTATAACTTTTTATATTAGAAACTTTTTCATGAAGAACATACCGAGTCTATCAGTTGTTTCCTCCACGTTCACATGATAGCCTAATCCTGCTTTTTCTAGTCTTGCAATCATCTCATCTGGGTGTCTAAAATGCCATATTATTATATGTTTATAATCTCAAAAAAGTATTTAAAATTATAAAAGTTTGAGAAAATTTTGTCCTTTTGTGTTAATTTATCACAATAAACAACACACTGCTTACTTTCTGTAAGGATTGCATGCAGCAACTAATTTAAGATTCTCATTCAAATTAATCGGTCTTCCATCAATCGTCCCATCACACATGATTTCTTTGATGCTGCCAATGGCTTCAGTAGTGTTTGCTTCATCGAAGAATAAAACAGTAAATATGTGATTCCCACTGGACTCGCAGTTTGCTTTTGCTGTTTCTTCAGCTTTCCTCACTTTTTCAATTATGTGTTTCTTCGTTGTACCACCATGTACCTTAAAGATTTCAAATCAACTGATTTAAAAAAAAAGAAATTAGAGTTGCTCCCCCAAAAAACGTTGAAACACATAATAAAACAGCACTTTAAATCTGTATTTGTTCAAAATGTCCTTATAATTATATATTATTTATCATATTCCACATTTTAGATTTAGTGATTAAATTTTTAGCAATACTATGTACAACAGTTTAAGAGGAGTGGTGATGACAAAATATTTTCTCTTGGAAAGTGTGCTAAAACTGTAATATACACAATTTCATATTGTGTCCTAAATTCTGCAAAGTTTAAATATAATGAATTTCATCTATATAAAAGGTAAAAAACAATTTACGGAAAGTTTTGGAAAAAATAATGGAATCCGAATTTCCTGGTAATATACACATCTACATATTGTGTCCTAAATATATGCAAAGTTTGACGAAATTCTGTGCAGCGGTTTATGAAGAGTTTAGGAAATGGTTCATCTCTATATATATAATTATAAAAAAAGTCCCAGAAAAATAAAATAATCACATTTTTATCTGCAAAGTTTACCTGTGCAGCAGTTTTAGTTGCGCTGACAAACTGTTCATCTCTATATAAAAGGTATGTCCAAATGCCAGCCCCTGGAAAAAATAAGGGCGGAACTGTATGCACATCTACACATTGTGCTAAATACCTGCAAAGTTTGACGAATTTCTTGAGCGGTTTATGAGGAGTTGCGCTGACAAACTGTCTATATTCAAGGTATGGTCAAATCCTGTTTCACCCATAACAATGACTGGAATGTTACATCTAATCAAAAAGTTTTATATTAATGTGCATTTAATATGTATGAAAACACTTTTAGGGAAGTGCTGAATTCAACACACGAAATTCTAAACTGTAGAAAATATTTTGAATGTCATTCCTTATAATTATTTAATTTTCATTAATTATCATATTCAACATCATCGATTTAGTGATTAAAATTTTAGCAATACTTCTGAGACAATATTTTGTCTTTGCTAAAACAGATATTTCTGCACTTATAAATCACTAAGTTTCCATTAATGGATTTCATATGTAGTTGAGAAAAAAATTTTTTGTTTCTTTTTTCACAAGTTAGGAAATGGACATTATTATAAAAAATGTAGAATAATCACATTTTAATTAAAATGTTTACCTTCATTACTGCCATCTTTTTTATCTCAGCCCCTGGAGGACACTGTAGAGCGCAAAGGAACTTAATTAAGCGTGTTTTACCACACCCTGTTTCACCCATAACGATGACTGGAATGTTACATCTGATCAAAAATACATTAAAAGACAAATGACTTGTTTCATTTAACAAAAAACACTAAAAGCCAGCCCAGTGCTGAATTCAAAACAAGAATTCAAAGCTTTTGTCTACTTTTTTCCTTCCAAAAAAGGAATATCATTGATTTTATTTTTTCCATGGAATTTCTGACAAAGAATTGGGATGTTATAAGCTATTCACCTGAATCGCATATATATCGCCATCATCTTTTTCACATTGTCTGTTGTCAGTTCATATGTTTCATCTGGATCATGAGGAAACTCATTCCCAATCACCCTGCAGAGTCTTTCTAGCTTTTCATACCTTTTAAAATAATTTAAAATTTTAACAATAAATTTAATAATTCATCAATGCAAAAATCAAACGTGTTGTTCTTCAGATGTATTAAAGATTTTTTTCCAACGAAAAATTTAAATCCCATACTGTTGTCTTTTTTAGGCTAAAGGGGCCTTGCCTTTACTTAACTTCAATATACAAGAATTCTGAATTTAAATATAACCAACATGGCCCCGCTGTTCTAGAGAAGATTATATTTATACGAAATTTTCGTATACTACATCAAATGTTATTTCAAATATGAAACCTAGTACCCAAAAGTCATACTTTGGAAACCCTTAAATTAATTTGATATTAGTATGACTAAGCATCTTTTATATATATATATATATATCTTTTTTTTAATTTCCACGGTATATCATTGTAAAATTTTGAATACACACACAAGTCCTTTTTCTAGCCTCCGGGAACCATTAATTGAAGAATTATAAATTAATATGAACATCAAAATTATTCAGGGGATGTTTGATTTATTCGTTTAGCCCCGATGTTCTTAATAGTCTAAGGATTTTTATAGAAGTGTCCGTGCAATAGCCCCTTTTAAATGTTTGATAACCTATAGTAGATCCACCTTATACTATGGGGAGCATGTTTGAACAAATCTGATCTTACATTACCTGAGGACTTATGCGTATTTTATATGAGTAGTTTTGCTCCGTTAATACCGAAAAGAAAATTTCGAAATAGGGCGCGATTCCAACTTAAAAAGAAGAAAATATGGCAATATTAATATAAACAATAACAGTTGACTAACTTTGCTCAGAATAACCCACTACAGCCTTTCGCTTATTTGAACAGAAAGCAAAAAAATTGCAAATTTGTTACTTTACCTATTCAGGTCTTCAAAATTCTCTTGGAGTGGTACACAGTTAGCAACCAGGGCATCCCAAAGGTTCGGTGTCATTATCTTTCTTTCTAGAACTTGACCTGTCTGGTTGTCGACTAAATTTCTGTTCACTTTGCTGATATTAAACCCAATGAACGTCATAGTGTGATGATCAGGGTTGAAAAACAAATATGGATGAGCACTGCAAAGATCGCATTTACTAGCGTTTCAAAAACCAATCAAACGAACAAAATTTTATTATATTTTATTTAATTTTTATAGAACATTACAGTAATAAATTTGACTCTGTTTTTAAATCAATAATTAAGAAATCAAAAGTTGTTATGAAAGTTGAAGCACATAAAGTACAATCATTTTGATTATACAAATATGCTACACAGCAAAATTCTTAAATATATGTAGATATATGTATAATTCTTATATTGATTGTCAATGCAAGTAGCAAGTAGCATGTAGTGTTTATAATCGAGTTTCTGATTTGCTTATATACACCATGATAAAAGAAAAGTCATATAATTCTAACGTTCAACAAAGATAAGCCTCATGAAGATTGTTACATGTTAATGTCAAGTAAATTCTATTAACATAAAGTTTATATAAATTGTCCTCTTTTTATCTATATATTTTTATTTAGTTTATTAATACATGTATAAGTTAGTTAATACACCTACAATAAAAGCAATAAGAAAAGCAATATCAAATATTTGTAAATACTTACCTCGATTCCCAACGACGTCTTATTTGAAACTGGGATAAGTCAATAATTTCATTCTCATCATTTGTTTCTTCGTTTTCATTCTCCATTTGACCTTCATGAATGATTGACTCAATGTTTTCCTCGTCTTCAGACATCATCAATGATCTTGTTGAAAAATCCTGTTTTATCCAAAAATGACTGCATTTATATATGTACTCCTTTTATATCAAAGGGCTTAAAAAATATTGTATTTAAGTGTTTACAAAATATTTCTATCTTACCTTTGACATTTGAATCAAAAATCTCAAAACAAATTTTGAAAACCCTGGTAAGTCAGCAGCCATTTCAGAGCCACAATAAACAGACTTTTCAAAATCTTCCAACTGTGTATTCAAAAAGTGCACAAAGTTTCTCAGCTCCGACCACAAAGGATCTTCCACACAGCAGTGTCTATTAAACAGGATATAAACTAGTATAAGAGAGAGAGAGAGATTTTATACAATTTTAATGTTTCTACTCTAAATAATTTAGCTATGTAAAACAACAATAAACATACCTCATGAGCGTCTCTAAGCATTGACGTTTGTTACCGCTTCGTAAAAAGCGGTTAAAAATTGGTAAAGTCTTTTTGTTTGCCTCCAGGCCTTGAAGATATTGAAAAGGTCTTTGAAAAACCTCTGATTGAAACATCTGGTCATCGAATCCAAGCAAAATATCATTTGTTTCAATTTCTACTAACAAAGAGAAAATACGCCACTTAATTTAGTCTTAGATTATTACAGTAAAAACCTCTTTTATCAAAATGTTATGTTTTCCAAAATCTTGTCTATTTAGACTTTTAGTCCACCTAATTACTAGTTTGTATATGCATTTGTCAAAAATTCTATTTAATCTGAAATGCAGACTTATAAGGCAATTTTCTTAAGAACCAGTGATGTTTAAATAAAACAAGTTTTAATGTATATGAAGTCTATTTCCATTCCCTTTGCTTAATGTATATTTTACGAACTCTCAACATGCCTTTTAATTCTTCTTGTGGGGAGACGCATCGTACACAAGGCAGCAGGTCTATCAGTTGGATTCCAGAAACTGATCGTCTCGACTGGCAGATAGAAATAACTGAATTTTTTTTAAACATTCTATCTAAAGATCGATTTTATATAATGGTCTTACAATGATTATAATTAAAGCCAGAATAAAAAGAAAAATTCAACAACAATATTTCAAAAACGTACATAGTGACCCTTATCTCTAACAGTTATTTCAATCAAGTACAAATCTGTCATTGATCGCTGAAATGCATATCCTCTGTCATCAACGACAGCTCCCAAAATTATCAGGTTGAAAAGAAAAGATGCTACTCCTTCATCCATCTAGTAAAATAAAATGTACAATGTTCCTTTATCAAAACACCATAGAATAGAGTTAAAACTGCAAATTCAGTATGAATGGCATGAATACAGTTTAATCATTCAATAAGTTATACCCCAGATGCAACATCTATATGGAAAATTCTTGGAGAAATAATGTCAGGTGACAGTGTGTAATCCATTAACTTTCTTGACACGTCAGCAAAATCATGGTCCTTTTGGCTGAGTGGAATTGAATACGTAACTGGAAATTCATCCTCATCAGCACTTGGATAATGTATTTTCAACTGCTCAACCAAACGGTTTTTGTGGAGTGTTTTTCCTAATCCTGCTCTGTCTGATTTCACAACACGAACGCATAATCTGTGACATAAAAAGTAACATATACATAAAATCTGATAAAGTTGTATTCAATATATAAATAGTCTAAAAATCAGGAAATTGATATTCACTCTGATTTGTCAACAATAGATGCAGCATCGCTTTCCACCTTTCCGCGTGTACAAAATTTATTCCTCAAATAATGCTGAATTTTCTCCTCTGCTGAGACTGTCATTTTTGGTGTACGAAATTTGTCCAGGGCAGCGATTATTGGAGACTGGTACTCGTTTTCACTGCTGCAAATGACCACAAGACTGTACTCTGTAAGAAGCGAAATAAATGTATGTGATTGGAGGAATTGTAACTAACTATTTAATATTTGTAAATATCTCGATTTGGAATCAAAATACTTTTATTTGCCTTAGCTAATAAAGATAAGGATGCAATACAAGTCAAGATAAGCACCAATACTTATATAATAAAGATTACTTGTAAAGATATTTGAAAAAAAAAATGTATTCCAAATTTAAGTAAGATATAAATGACCATTTCTTTCACTTTGTCTTTTCTGGAATGGGGACACACTACCTCTTCAAGTAAAGAAAACATTCTCTGTCAGTTTTATTATTTATCTTAACCTGTTCTTGCTGCTCTCATTTCTTCCTTGAATTCTTTCAGCGATTCCTCACATACATCATATCGAATAAAGTCTGCATTAACCAGACAGAAAATAAGATGATTCCTGTCCTTTTCTTCCTGTCTCAATGCCCTTCGAAAGAACATGGTTACCTAAAATACAACCATCTGTTATTCATCATTCTTATAACAGTTGTACGCTTATTTTTATTACAATGTTGATATTTTTTTAAAAATAGATTTCAATTTAAACAAGTATTCTAAGAGTATTGCACTAGCATTTGCTAGACTGATTTACTTAATTTTCGAAGCAACTTTAACGTTTTTGACAGAAAAAAAGATAGATAGCGAACATAAATCAATAAACCAAAAAGGCAATTAGAAAGTGAAATCCCTGCCTCTTCAGTTGTTGTCAATTCTGTACACAGCAAGACCTCATTTCTACTTGGTAGTGGCAACGATTGATCATTCATAAACAGAGTCAATAGCATTGGTAATACTTCCTCTGGAATTATACATGTTTTTATACACTGTACATTCTAAAGGAACTACTGCTCATTTTTACAAACAATTCAGATTCATGAGACATTTGCTTTCTTTTTTTAAATTGAAAACGAAAACAAAGACAATCAAAACTGATTTCACAGTAATAAAAAAATTAATTCAAAGAATGCAAAACTGTATAATTTTATTTATATTTTAAAGGTTAAGTTAAAATTATAAGCACTAAGCAAAGACAAACCACATCCAATATACCTATATTGTAACATAATGATTCATCTACATTAATTAAGCTTAACATGATTTTTAAAAGACGCAGGTTTATGTTTTTTCAGCCAAGTACTGAGTAACTGCTTTTTCTGATAGCTGTACGTTATTTGTATAATCCGTTCATATGGTCGCGGTTCATTATTATCAGTTTCACCATCGTGACGGACGTATTTTACGTAAGTAATATTAAACTCTCGATGGAGACAAGAATTACTGCGTGGGTTTTCCATAACAGAAGCGAAATTTACCGAAGAAAAATTGTAGTATACAAACAAACAGATACCGTATATCTAGTGTTTTCGCTATGATCTATTTCTCGCTTTTTCTGCGATCATTTTTTATTCCCCTAAAATGAAACACGCAGAAATTATATCAGCTTTAATGTGACATAAAAACATTACCATTTTTTGAAAACAAATCTTCAATCGCAAAAAATAACTTACACAAAATAAAAACTGTACATATTCAACCCTTTTCCGCAAAATTTTCAACACACGAAAAAAAAACAAACAACGGTATACCCGTAAACTGCAATAAATTGTAAACAAATTTAATGTAATGCAACATAACCAGTATGAACACGTGTAGTCCATTCCACGTGTAAGAAGAAAGAAGTCAGGTGTAATGAATGCAGTGGGAAAAGCCCAATGCTGATAACGTACATAGGGTGTAGTGTTTGCCTATTCACGAGTCGTGATCATCTTTAAAATAGCAAGATGTACGTTTTTGGATAACTACATTGTAGTAATTCAAATTCAAACCATCTTTAACAATCCTTACCCTGAGAACACACAATAAGATTAGGTTTTCCAGGTTTCAGTGGAGCTGGCAATGGACGACTACACACTTTAGTGTCTGGAAAAGTAGAAAAATTCCCCATCAATGAACCTGTCAGATTTCAGATTAATTGGTTCATAATTATCACATCTTGATGAACTTACTTTTGTCATAGATATGCTGTAGTATAAACCCTACATGTTCCACACTCAAAAAGTCGTTCAAGCTTAGAGATGTAAATTTTAAGTATTTTTCCCAAATTTCTCTTAACCTCTTTTCAATGCTTTCTACAGCTTCTTGTCTAAAGGAGAAAAAAAATCATTTTTTTTCCTTTCGAATATACTTTGTTTATATTCAATACATTAATGTTTAATTAAAGCAAAAGGTAATAAAATCACAATATTATCATATATCTTAAAGAGCACTTTATTATTTTAGCTTGAACATACAGTACCTCAGAAGATCTTCAATTTGTCTGTCAAAATCTTTGAGTGACACGGTATTAGTGTTTCCAGAGACTTCTGGTGAAAGATTATCATTTACACCAACAACTATGTTTTCCTCCTCTCTCTCATCCTCTTCATAGCACCACATAAGGCCTAGAGAAGATGAATCATTGAAAATCGTTCTTTTGACAGGGTTATTTTTGCCCTACCCTCATTTGGGGGAATTTTAAACAGGGCAAATTCAAAGAATACAACATAACTTCTTAAATAAAACTATGAGTAAGCGAATTTAAAACGGGGCAAAATTGTTTGCATTTGTGAAAGGGCGAAAATTACATGGGTCGAAAATAACCCTGTATACAGTAATAATTTTGTAAATGTTCATGTTATTTTTATTATATAAACTGATATAAACTAAAATTCTTACTGCTATCAAAATCCTGAGGGTCAAACATATTAGACTGTATGCACTGCATTGCTCTTCTTTTTGATATGCCGGAATCATCGGCTGCCTTGAGAAAATCTTGAATTGTCCTGTTTTCTTGTGATGCTGAGGACTCATCAGTGATATCTTTGTCCTGCTCTCTCCTCAACAGTTCGTTCAAGCTCATGAACGCAAACTCTAAATCTTCCACTGAACAATCTGACTTGACATATGAAAGGAGTGCAAGCAAATACTTTGAATCATGACTTCCATGTCTGTACATTGCTAATTCTTCCTGCAAAATGATCATCTGGGCAACTGTAAAGAAATTTAGGGGATAATAGCTATCCCTAGTTTCTCTTACATGCCCCATCCATTGCTCATAGCAGTTTTCCAAAAAGTCCGCTATCTTTTGCATGTAGTCATTCACAACATCATCTTGTGATATATGTTCATCTCTGGTTTTTGTATTAGTTCCCTTTAAAGTTGACTCATGCTGCTGACCAAACTTCACAAAAGCGCAGTTCTCAACCGATTTGTTGCAGAGAAATTCAAAGGACCATTGTTTAAATAACACGCATCCTGATGAGTAAAGTTTGATAAAAATTCTTCCAAGTCTTGTTACGTTGTCAAAAATCTGAAAAGATGCAATTTTTCATAATTTTCTTTCTTCAATTAGCATTTTCATATTTCAAACATTTGTTGTGATAAAGACACAAATGTTTTGGTAGGTACTAAAAAAACAATATAGGATATACATGTATACACTTTTAAACAATTCTATAATGAATTCGTGGATGTAAATACTACATAGACAATTTACATGTATGAATTGGATAACTGAGGTATAAATCTAAAACAATATATTTTTTCAAAAAATTAATAAATTACAGCTGTAAATTTCTCTATATTTTCCCTGCCGGTGTCAGTTTTTCCAGAGACCAACATGAGACGACTCTGCAGATCCATCATATCACTATATGAGTATTCTCGCCCTTCTGTTATGGGATCTACACGTTTGGCTTCTATGTGTTCGGACTGAGAGCATTCAGTTTCCTCCATGTGTTCAGGACTATCTTCAGATGTCGAAGCAAGATCTTTCACTAATGTTTCATGAAAATGTTCATCTGTTTGGACAGCTCTAGGTACGCGAAGACAAACAACATCCTGTAAGCTCTATAAAGAATCTTGTATTTGTTTCACAAGTACTTAAATTATTCATTTTGTTATAAAGATCAGAGTCAAAATTTACATTGATCAGAAACTATTTCAATGTTAGTTTTATACAGGGCTTTATAAATGCTTTTAATCATCTAATAAATATTCATTATTAGCAAGGACCAGTTATTTGCAAAATGTTATAATTCATCTTGATATCAAGAATACTTTTCAATTAACAACCAGATAGTTATATATTACTTGTTGGGAATATATATTTTAACACTGTTTCAATAACCCTTTAACTTTAAGAAACTAAAAAAAATCACCAGTTGAATGTCATGTTTCCCTTCACTAATTCCAACTCTGAAAATCCCCCGCTGTTTTATAGCATCAACTTGTTTCAGTGACGTCACTTCAACAGAACCATGGGCCTCTTTGATTTCAACAAACCATTGTAGTAACCGATTTGATTCGAGCTAGAACATTGAAATCTCAAGTTTTATTTATAGGTTAGTGACTTATAAAAATATAGAAATTCTTCATTTAGGAGAAAAGGCTGCCTACACAAGTATTGATTTAGTATTATAAAAAAAAGTACATGTGCAATCTAGTACCAGCTTTTTCGGCAAATCCACACCCTTTTCAAGACTAGTCCAAACTTCCTCACATCTTTGAATCAAAGCATCTTCTCCCTGTATGTCTTCTGTGTAGAAAATCAATGGTGCATATCCAATGGCTGCCGTATGCAAGTCGGTTATATGTGCAATAAGGTCATCTTCTTCCACAGACATAAAGGCCAAGTCTGCGTATATTTTCAAGTCTTTTACCCCACCTGAAAAATATATACAAACAAAAATTTACTTCTACGTAACTTTGACGTCCAGATTCATGATGATATCAAGAAACACTTTTTGACTGACCTAGCTATATCTCTTTCATTGTACTGAAATTAAATAAACAATAATAATAATAAAAAGAATAGATTTTTGTGCTCCCGTAATTGAAGACTCTGGGGGTATATTTTAACAGTTTTTGTCCTGTCTGTCCGTCTGTCTGTCGGTTTGACGTCAATCTGTATGTCCACAAAACTTTAACCTTGGCAATAACTTTTGAGTGGATTGGGCCATGGTTTTCATATTTCACAGATATATTCCTTGTGACAAGTAACAAGATCTCTTTTGGGGTATCATAAAATAAAACTTTTTAACCTTGACCTTGGCCAATACTTTTAAACAGATAGCTGTAGGAATTTCATATCTCCCAGGTGTTTTTCCTGTGACAAGAGTTTTCTGTGGATAACTTTTGACCTTGACCTTATAGTTTCAACCATATTTTGAAGGTTTTAACCTTGTTATGACTTTGAAGAGTAAGCACTAAGGCTTTCATATTTCACAGGCGTATTGTGGAAAGATCTTCCTTTTGTTATCAACAACTTTTACTTTTTAACTTTGACTTTGCATTTGCCTTAAGCTGCATGACGGACTTATCAATGTTTTACAAACACATCTTGTTCGAAAAGCATATTATCTTAAACATTGCATGTAAGTAGGCACCTAGGTTTAACCAATAAAACATGTATATTAGCAATTACCTTTCAAAGAGTCTCGAAGCCATTTCACTAAAGCATCCGATCTACAAAATGCATTCAAACATTCCTTTCTTTTCTCATCAACTCTTTCCAACTTTGTATGAAAAGACTGGATCTTACTAGCCATCTCTTTAAGGGAAATTGCTTTGTCTCTGTCCTTAAAGGAAAAACAAATAATTACAAAATAGTACTGATACACAGCAATCGATTATATCTACAATATATTACCTATGTTTTATTATTTATGCTTACAGATCGTTCAATCAATTCCACGGAGTCAAAATTTCCCTCAATATTGTTTGTGTTTCGTATTTCTTTGAGCAACCTTGCTGCTTCAACAGACTGTGAGAAACATTTATATCGTCGGAACTCGGCTATGCGATTTTGAATCCATGGCTTTTTCGAACCTCTGTTCATGGCCGTAAATTCTTTCTGTAGACTGTCATCATCTACTCTGTGCAGATGTAATGTCTCAATGTCCTCAATGGTTATTGTTCCATTTTCCAGGCTGGTGCAGTATTCCCCCCACATATCTTTTGCAGGATTCAAAACTTCCTCAAAAAGCTCAAAGAAGTCATATTTTTTCATTTCCATAGCTGTCTTCTGTTTAGACACTGATTTTAGAACTGTTTCAAATGTTTTGCTTTGTTTGTAAAATGAAATACATTTTACAAAAGATATTACAGGTTCTTCCAGGATCTCGGTAAATACTTTCAACCTTGGTGTATGCATTGTATAATCTGACATCTGTTTTGGAATTTCGCATATATCTTCTAATTTCATCTTTTTCCAGTTTTGAAGAATGGTTTCGTAACCATTAGGCAAGCCTGATTTATCTACCAAAAATTTAAAGCATTTATTTGAATAAATTCACAATAAACAATGGATTTTTACAGCACCGTGTTACTTTAAATATACACGTAGTTTCTTTTCCTAAGTTAAAAATGTAAATATTACCTCAGTTCAATCAATTTTTTGTATTTTTTGGCACGTACTGTAATCGTTCTTTTTCCCATGGGTTCATTATTCATTAAATTCACAATAAACAATGGATTTTTACAGCACCGTGTTACTTTAAATATACACGTAGTTTCTTTTCCTAAGTTAAAAATGTAAATATTACCTCAGTTCAATCAATTTTTTGTATTTTTTGGCACGTACTGTAAACGTTCTTTTTCCCATGGGTTCATTATTCCAGAAAATCATAATTTTGTTTAAATCGATGGATAGAACATTACATTGATTTCTAGATTCCGGTTAATGCTTTAAATAGACTTTACAATTTAACTCTTTACAATTTGCTAAACTGTGACGCAACATACACTTAACTATCACGTCATAGAAGTATGACGTTACCTTTTCCCCGCAAGCACTTAAGAACATCAAAATGCATTTGAAAACAAGAAATGTTTATGATTTATATATTAGGTTTTAAGGTTTAAATTTTAATTTTTAAAAAATATTTGTATTATTATTTTAAAGAAATAAATTTTCAATTTATTTGCATTACCGACAGTGAAACCTACGAATTTTAAAATAAAACCCCCGAAAATTGACCATTCTGTCTTTGCTGCATACATGCATATTTTTTGTTTCTTCTGTTAACATTCTCAAGCAGTCGACATCGAAAATAAGCTGAAAAAAGTTTTTTTCTTTATAGTGTCATTCTCCAGCTTATGTGTTGGTCTGGTGGGGCCAAGAAAAGGCGGGAGCGCTATTTCTTCTAAACTTGAAGTCCAATTTGGTGCGATGCCCTCGATTTCTTCAACATCACTAATGACTCTGAGTCATAATCAAACGGACTTTCGTCACTGTCGGTCTCTCCTTCATCTGAACTTTGGTCAGAATTATAAAGACTCCGAAAAATATCGGAATTTGCTATTGGAGACGTATTTGTCATGATATTTCTTTCATATTCACAAAATCAATAATATTGCGTCATCTATACTCAATAATGACAATCGATTATTACATAATATTTTAATCAGATTATATCTTTTTTTTTTATTTTAAGAGATATTTACAAGTATAAACTAGAAGGGAATCGGCATTAAACTGAAGATTAAATGTACTTTTGAAAGTGCGTGATTGCGGGGAAACGGTAAATGCGTGATTTTGCGTCAGAAATAGGAAACGGTATATGCGTTAAAATGCGTGACTGCGGGGAAGGGGGGTAAATATTCTGGGCAAAAAAAGAGGTTATACAAATGGATTGAAAGTTTGACAATAACTTTTAATTATAAAAATAAAAATAGCCGAAAGCAAAATTTGACTATCTACCAGAATTTTTTTAAACAGAAATGTGAAAACTGAAGAGAGAAAATTTTGACAATTATCACAAATTCGTCAATTTGGTCAACATTCAATATCATCAAAGTTTCCACTTTAAAATTACAATATTTCCAATACAATTTTTCATTTATTTACACTCACAGGTTTTAACTGATATTAAGAATTGTGCTATTTTTGAAATACAATGAAAATAAGACAAAAATATGTCCTTTTCTTGACATTAATTCTTTTGGGAAATATAAATCTATAACGCTGTTTTGAACATGCAAAATGTTTCTGCCAGTAATTGAACTTGAACAGATACATTTTTGAAAAGGTATAAAGTTTGCACTTAAAATTTACTGGAAGAAAAATTGCTTGAAAATAAGCTGTTTAATACAAGTTTATACAAAATGTGCAAAACTAAGAGGCCATTTGAGACACTTATTATACATGTACATGTCGCTTTTTATTTAAAACAAGAAGGAAATCAAGTTATTCATAATTTTCTTTTAATCTTTGTCAATATTGATTTTGATATAATAAATTGCAACTTACAGTTTCGAACCATCTTTAAAATAATCTGTAAACCCTCAACTATTTTCATTTCGTCAATTAAAGTTTTCATGTCTTTCTCCCTGCATTCGAGAAGTATGGACAAAGAATCAGGTGTAAATGGCAAATTAAAATCTGGGGCTGATTCCAATTTTTCTGCAATTTTTCTTAGATTCTCTGTATGTTGTAGTCCAAGCATCAGATCCTGAATCAAAATGGTGTTGTTTTCAAAAGCCGTAATAAAGTCTTGAAACACACGAAGTGATCTTTCGAGTTTCTTCACCAATTCGCTATCCATATATTTCAGAAGCAGTCCCTTTTGATCTAAAAAAACCCAAAGAAAATTAGATTAGGAATGACGTTTGAAAATGCAAAGAATTAGTTCAAATGGCGGTTTAGTAGCACTAACAAAAGAGCAAAAAAACTTTTGAAGAGCTAAACAATGTACCGTCCAATATTCACTTACAGTAACTTTCACTATACTGTGGGTAACAATTGCAGGTTAAAATTTGTTCAAGGTAAGCCCTAGGTGATGCGTTGAACTCAAGTGTCCACACTTTTTGGAAAAATTTTGTCAGAAGAGGTACAATGTAGTTATTGCTTCTTATCATTCCTTCTGTAAAGCCGAACAAACCATAGCATTCCCGGTCCTATAATGTATATGTTCTTAAATAATATTAGCTAAAATGAAAAAATACTGTATTTATACTTAATGTGTTGTACTAAATCAAATCTTAAGATTAAATCATTTATATAGACTGTACGTTTTTAATGGGTATAGTAAGAAGGATAAATAATCTGCACCCTTTCTGGTTTTAAAATAAATTACATCCATAAACCTGTACTTGGTAAATTTAAGTAAAATTAACCCCAAAGTTCTGTAGAACTTATTCAGATGCTTTTACTATTGATTACCTTTAAAATCTCTTCAAAAGACGAGAATGTTTTTCGTTCCACCAGTGACTTCAACCGTTCTGACTGTATTCCATGCATGCCATAGAGAAACAAATCCACCACTTCCTTTGTACCGCACTTTGATATACAAAAGTAGTGGTAATTACAAAGAAAGAAAGGGAGGATTTTTTATATACAGAGAAAGAACTTGATATTCCATAGATAAAAATTGTGCGACTTTTACTTTTAATGAGTGCATTTTTCAACGTACAATATGACAATGCATTCGTTATTAATTAACCCTGTGTAATGCATTGCAGTATAAATTAATTGTTTAATTGTATTTTGTATATTATTGTAAGCAAACTTACAAGATTTAAAAATTTCTCTACAGCCGACAAGATTGCTGGCTCAAAATTTCCAGGAAGATGTTGCAGAGGATAGTCAGTTTCTATTGACAAAGCAAAGTCTCCGACCTGTTAAAATGTAAAACCATTGAATGGTAAAATAGATTGGTATTTCTTACAGTCTTCACATATTTTTGTAACTTTCAGAGGATTTAAGCTATTGTAGAAAAAAGCGACCTCCTCAATAAACAAAACAATATTTATAGCCTTTTACCTGGAGATCAGCACCACGGCTTCCAAAGAAGTCGTCAAGCAAAGTTATTATCATAGTTGTTAGAGATTTCATATCTTCACAAACCGCAGTAATCTTGTCTAATATGGCTATAGACAGCAGTGAACAATGAAAACAAGTCAAAACGAGTTTCCAATCTTGTAGCAGCCTTTGTTTATGTAGTCCATGATTCAAAATAGCAATCAACAGATTGTGACGTATTTTATGCTTTACGTCAACTTCATCCCATGGACTATGGAGAAAAAAAAATAACATACCAAACAATAATCCAATTTTAATTCATTAATTTTAGTTGCTTGGGTTTTTCTTTTTATTTCTAAGTCCTACATTAATAACATTAAAGATCTAAGTGTACACTTATTTTATGTCACAAAAAATGTTTTATGTGTTGTAAACTTCCTTAAGGTGATGGAAGAGCAATCAAGAAAAAAAAAACGTTGTAAGATTCACTTGACAAGCATTGAAGGCAAAATTATATGTCTTTATACTTAAAATGTTCAAAATCGTAATCCTCGTGTCCATTGTACCTTATATCTGGATATTTGAAGGTCGTGATTTATACATGAACTGTATTAAAGTACAATCAATTAAATATTTGAATTATTAGTGTTAATTGGACAAATGTTTTCCTTGTGAATATATAAAAATGCTGACATCAATCAATAGCTTGGTTAAAAATGTAAAATTGTTTAAATTTTGTGAATAATATATTAATTTGAATTATTAGTTTTAATTAGACAATTTTTTTCTTGTGAATATAGAAAATGCTGACATCAATCACTAGCGTGATTAAAAAATATAAAAAGTGTTTAAATTTTGTGAATGATATTATAATACATATATGATATACTGATAGGAAAAAAAAATGTATAGTAAACTTTTAAAGCAAGTTAAATTAAAACTATAATTTTGAATGTAATTTCCAGTGCTGTTATCAAACATCTGAATTAATCTTCAATCAACAAGTTTCAAAAAGTTATGTGATTTGAGCAGGTAAATCACGAGTTATTGAAATTTATATGCCGAATCCCCCTCTCCCAAGTGAAAATTCCTTCAATAATAATTACAAGTACATTCGGCTATTGCATTTCGATTACCATCCTGTTCTTGAAAAGATGTAGAATACGTTTAATGATATCCAACTCAAATTTGAAAAATATGTTAGAAAAAATGAATGAATTATACTTTTTATCAAAAAAGCTTTTCAGTATGTTTCTTTTATTATTATATTGTCATTTTTCTTTTTCACTTGCGGAGATCTTCATTTATTTGTAATTGGGTGTGAAATTTAAAAGCAACATGCAAAAGGGAAATTAAAAAAAAATATGCTTACATCTTCTTTGTGTCCGAGTGAGAGGACAGAGTCTCGAGTAAGATCGCATACACACTACTCATAAGTTCCTGAAGGAGCTGCGTCTTAGATTTAAAAATTGAATTTAATACATGTAGACTGTTCATAGATAATGCACAAACTGGCAAAACGTTCTCAATAATTTGCGTCTTGAATGAAAAAGTAAAAGATAACGAACAGTGACATAGATAGATTTCAAGAAATCTTGAAACAATACAAATTCTTGATGACAGCATAAACACGGACCTTTGGAAATATGCCAAAAGTGGGATCAGGAGACTAGGAACAGGAACATTATTCATCAAATATACATTTAAATGTATATAAAAGATATGATTAAGAACCAAGAATGTTTTTGTTGGCAAACATCAAAGTGTTTATTCTATTAAATGAAGGATATGGAAATAACGAACAGTATTATTAATTAACTTTGCTCATTTGAAGTTTGACAATTATTATTCTTCATGGAGTAGTTTTTTTTATGTTCTGAAACTTGTAATTTTATGACCTTAAATAATTCCAAAATGACATATTTGACCCTGCAAAAAGTTTATTCTGTTAATTCCGCAATTATTTGTGTCATCGTGTTGCTAACAGACATTGTACTACAAAGAGGAAAAGTTGCTGATTTTCAAAAAGGATGTTAATTACATTAGTGAAAATATATTTTAAAGGAATGTATCGAGAGAATTGGAATATACAGTGTCCCAAAACATAATGAATATGTTACACTTAAAAAGAGTAAACGATTTTAAACCATAAGTTGCATTACTGAAATTTTAAACATATAATTGTACATTGTCACAGTTTCCTTATTAATCATCTTTTTTTCTTTAAAATAACATATGTCATTTTACATGATCCAGATAACATGCCTTTGAAATAACATTGTTTGAACATGATTTCTGAAGCTTTTACCAAGCTTTACATGCACATCTACCACAATTAATTTTAAATCAAATTTGAGCATTCTATGAAACTACTTGTATATCTATTACTATTTACCAACGGTGCCATTTACATATTATGTAGTTCATGCAGTACCCGTCAAAGGATTTTTGTAAGTTTCAGTAATAACGTTTAACTCTATCGATGGAATTAATGTTCTCTTTGGTAAGGGCACTCCTTGGTCTTCTAATACCAGAATTAAGTCATGTGTGATCTGGAACTTCGAACTCCTAAATAGATCTATAAATTAGCATCCTGTTGAGCACTTTCATTACAGGAAGTTGTTTTTTCATGGTTCTTATGACTGAAGTAGCACATTTAGACCCAAAGTAAAGTTTCACAGTTTCTACCAGTAGCTCAAAAGAAGGTTCCATATTAAAGGAAATATTATGACGCCATGGGGACATCATAATTACCTGACTATTTAACAGAATTTCCCGATTTTTTAAAATATAAATGTATGCTATACAGTAGATGCTGACAAACTATCTTTTGTTATTTTTTTTTTTGGTTCCATAAAGTTATCGATGATGAAAAGTGTCATAAAAATTTTGGGATAACTAATACACGTTTTTCTAACCCTTGTCATTACTTAACAGATTTATGTACACGTACCATATAAAACATTTTACAAGTTAGAAAATGGTGAAAATAGTGTGTTTCAATACCATTGAATTCATATAACTGTACACTTACCTGAGAGGAATTTTCAAAATAATGTTCTATTGTTGCCAACTTGATTTCAAGCTGAATCTCCGACATTTGCATTACTTTGGAAACCTGAAGTAAGCCTAATGCAGCCATGAACGATTTTTGTAGAGTAGTGTCGAGTTGGAAAAGCGTTTTGTGTATTTTGACGAACTCTTCGCAAGATCTAAAATAAATTTCAACTGCAACAGTATTTTGATATAAATTAATCTTAACCTTCACTATTTTTCTTTAAAATGTTGTTTATTTTCTAAATATTTGATTAACATTCCAATATGTAAACTGATCTTACGTTGTCCACAGTCTTTTTTTCATTTCCTCTTTTTCCTCTCCGAATTCCGAAAAGCACCACCATACATCTTGCTTTGTTTCAGTAATTTCAAAGTGGCATAGATTCGATACGAATGGCTGTAAGTTGCCCTCTAGATAGTGAATTAATGGCATGCATGCTAACCAAGCTGGATCAACATAACTTCCCACTGTTGTTGTCCTTTTCAAAAAAGATACGATGGACGACTTTGCTTTCCTGTAAAATATATTTTAAATTTATCAAATTGGTTTGCTGTATTTGCTCATCACCTTTTAGTACATCAGTTAAAAGTTAGTGTTATTTTGAAAAAAAAACTTTAAAAAAATATACATGGACATACAGTTATGACATTACACCCCTTACTCTCTAGCATCGCTTGGCAAATGTTTTTCCAAGTATTCCAGCTGATCACAAGTTTTGTGCACAATATCAGGTCTCAGCAGTAAACACATTTGTAGGGTCTTAACATGAAGAGGTTCTATTATTTCGAATGGTATGTCCAAATCTTTGACGAGTTCTATGACCATTATGGATGTCAAAAGTGCCATGCCTATATCTTTTTCTTTTGTTTCCTCAAGTCTATCAGTCGCAACTTTAAGGTGGTCCCAGAGTAGCTAACAAAATAAATGGAAGCTGTGGTAGAGTAGCGCAATCTATGACTTAACGGTTAAAATTTTTTAAATACAAATTTCTTGGGACTTCATTTTTTTTTCCAAATTGAAATTATACATTTTTCTTAAGGACAGATAATACAAACAAAAAAATGATGCCTAAATAGGTAAATATTTTTTGGTTTAATTTCAGTGAAAATGAAATCGATGCAAATGATAACTTTCTAGAATATAAAGAAATTGTAAACCTTCCTATTAAGATGTTCATAGTTCTGCCTCTCTGAAACCATGCTGATTAATCTATGCGAATTTAAAAACTAAGCGGTGAAACCCATTCATCTTACCAATGAAAACATGACTCAAGTACTTATTTTCAAATTTTTTGACAAAAGTTTGTATCATCTGTTATTATGAATTTAATGAGTTACAGAATTCTACCTGGTTGAAAAAATAAGCATCTGGTTCTTTCTGATTTTTCATGAATTGGTCTTTTATCCCACCCTGCTTTATACTTCTGAAAATATCTTGCAACTCAACAAGCTGCTTCCTCGTTTGGAGAAATTCTGCAACATTTGGCAAATAACACTGCAAAATATGTTTGCCATCTTTCAGCATAACGTCCTGAAATTTTCCAGTAAACTTTTCTCTGATGTTGAAAAATATCCCTTTTCTAGCAGCATAAATGCACCCGTCATACTGATTCCATTCACCTTAGGGGAAACAACACAACATACAGTGTATCTTACATAATTTGAAATATTTTCTGATAATTAAATCCCCCTCTTTTCCTTTTTCTCAATCAATCTATCAACAGTGTGTTTGACTGTGATTGAGGACATACCTTTTTCTGCCGGTGGGACGATAAGCTCACGGTGTCCATATTTATAAGGTCCGTAATTATGAAGGTAAAACTCTCGTTCTGTTTCGATTTTTTTATCGTTTGGTCGGTGGAACATGTATAGGTAGCGCAATGGTTCTCTCAGTAAATCTTTTTCTATCATAGCTGTTGCTTTCAGACGCGCGGGATACTTTTTCCTGTATCGTAGGAAAAATAAATGAGTGAATTAACAATTTTATCTTATTAATCCTTTCTTTGATATAATGGTTAATATGAAAGTCACTAAACATGATTCATTGAAGGTTGTTATCGCTCTCTAATGTTCAACGAGCTTGATATTGAAGCAGTTATGTGATTACATTTTGTAACATTGATACATAATAATTGATACATACTTGTCTGATTGTTACACTTTTACTTACGACTGGTTTTCTGTTGTAGATAAAACTACTCCCTTTTCTGTCTCCCAGTCACTGTATGGAGGACCAAATACTACGAAGATCTTGTCTTTTTGAAGACTCATTTTAACATTTGGTGCCAAGAACGCATGGAATATAACTCTCACCACCTATTGCACAATAATTTCAACATTCATTCATATTTTTATAAAACAAATAAATATCTCTAAATTAAAATATATAATAGTATTTTTTCTAACAAACACATACCTTCTTTTTAACAACTTCAGATGGTTGGCACTTTTCACTTTGCCCTGAAGATTGACTGTCCACTGATCTTTTTTGTTGGTTTTTGGATTCTTTCACCATTTTGGCGCGATTTTCTGTGTTTTCTGTCTGTTTTGTCTTTTGGAGACTTTCGTTTTCTTCTTTTCCATTGATATTATTGTTGACTTTGTCTGTTTGTATCTTATCCGGGGTTGACGGCCCACTGGTATCCCTAGACTGTGTGTGTGGCTTACCATCTTCATGTTGGTTCTTTTTATCTTCTTTTGTATCAAAAACTCTCCCTTGTTTGTCATCTTCATCTGTTTTTCTTATTGTGACCGAATTCAAAGTGTTGCCAGCTGATTCCTCTTCCACAGTTGATGCTTTCTTATTTCCGTCTGTTGTTTTCTGTGATTCCTGGACTTTTTCTTCATCCTTAGAGGATACAAAGTCACTATCTTGGATTGGGATATCTTGCGGCTCACTTTGTTGTGTTGAGGTATTCTGACCAATGTCTGCAATGACTTTGGATTCCTGTATAATTCCAAGGCTTTGTCCTTTTGCTATTTCGCTTTGATCTTGTTTCTCGGTTTCTGCATTTCTTTCTCCTTCCTTCTCATTTGATCCATTTCCTTCAAGGACACTGTCCCGAAGTACTTTCAATTCTTTTTCTGGGTCTTTTTCTGTCGTTGAGTTGTCTTTCGTTATATCGTGTGAGACTTCTGTAGTGCATTCTTTCTTTGTAGCTTCATTATCCTTACTAGCTATTCCATCTGGCACGTTTTGCTTCTCGGTGACATTTTTAACTGACGATGTTTCAGGCGAGCAATAAACGTCTACGTTTGATGACGTCTCACTGTCGTTACCGCCACCAGGATCTTCATGCTTATTCATATCTGTTTTCATGGTGTCAGGAACGGCTAAATAAATACAAAATATATCGATCTGTTTTGAATGTTCTTTTAATTTTTTAACATAGATGTCTAAGTTATTTTCCTTATGTGGATTTGTTATTATGTAATCTCTTGTTTTCCTTCCTTGATCTCTTTTGTCAATTAAAAATCATCGCATATTGCATATATATGAGCCTACATTATAGAGAGACATATATGTATATACCCCTTAAGTTTATCATAGATTATAAGGACATTAGCTAAACAACAGCATTAATTAGATAAAAGAACAAGAATAGTAGCTTATATTTGTTTGTTTCTAGGAGATTATCTAAACAACAGCATTGATTCGATAAAAGAACAAGAATATATAGTTCTAGCTTACATTTGTCTGTTACGTTGGAGGTACTCCCTTCCTCCAATTTATCGGATCCCTGACTGTTTTCTGGCACAGGCGTACCACATGAGGGACAGTACTTGAATCCTTCTGCCAGGTACCCATTACAGATGCTGCCGTTACTGAACTTTTTCTGGCATTTAACCATCTCGAAAACTTTCTAGTGTTACGTTCTGTAAATATTCTAAATCCAATGTTCTATCTCTCTCTCTCTCTCTCTCTCTCTCTCTCTCTCTCTCTCTCTTGTCGATCGATCAAGAGAGAAAAAGATAGAAAAAACTGCCGAATATAAGGATGTTTCAAAATTCATCTACTATTTCAGTATGACTGCATGCCGATAATTAACTATAGAAGTAGAACTGTCAGACCATATGGTATAGTCGACCCTCAACAGTCGTGAAATAAACATGAGAAATAAATAATATTCAAAAAACAGTTCCATGTTAACACCATTCATCGATTTATATAACCGAACGATACTCGATAAAACAACCCTGATGTAACAAGATTTAATGAAAAAATAAAAATAAAAAAACCCCGTATTTACCACATCTTAGAAAGAGCAGACATTACACTGTTCTATTTTTAGCATATGCCCTCTGGTATTATAAAACTTAACGTTATAATTCAATTTCATCCTAGAAAATTTATAATAAAATCAATATTAATCCATACCTTTAGAAATTAACAATATTCTCTTTGCACGTTAACTCGAGCTCGATCGCCCACCCGTCTAGCTGGCGGTAATATGCAACTGCGTCAAAAAAAAAATGCACAAGGAACGGTATTCAAAAAGATATATCAATATGCTAATGGTTTAATATCACAGTATGATGAATTAATAAGAATAATAAGTTAAACATTTTTCTTCATTAAAAAACGATTTTGAATAACGATAATTTTAATTTAAATATATTTATTGAAAAATATGATAATAAAATATTACAAACCCTCTAAAGGCCTCGTTCATTTTCGAAAAATAGAGAAACGAAAGTAGATTCTTTACTGAGAATCCCATGTTCTGAAAATAATCAATACTTGTTGTATGTAGTATTGGGGAAAAATATCAATCAATACATTTGTCTACTATTTAAACTCTTTCAAATCAATTCTTTACACATCTATAAACATATTCAAAAGAAATATCGTTCTATTAAATTTTACATACGCACAATATTTTTTTTTACCTACAAGTGGTCTTAAAAAATCTGAGTATCAAGAGTTTTATACTACTTTTATATGAGCAAATGTAAGTCTCGCCAGAAATGGTTAACTGACATTAATATTATAATTAAGTGCCTTCGAGAAAAAAAAATAAAAATAAGGTGATAGCTTTATAACCTCATAAAGCAATTTGCCTAGCACGTGACAGAGCTGCTGCACGCTCTCTCGTAAAGCGTATTTTTGTCATTACATTTTTAAAAGATATGTGATTGATTGATTGATTGTATATTGTTTAACGTCCCTCTCCAAAATATTTCACTGATATGGAGACGTCACCATTACCGGTGAAGGGCTGCAAATTTAAGCCTATGCTCGGCAATTACGGCCGTTGAGCAGGTAGGGATCTTTATCGTGCCACACCTTTTGTGACACGGGGCCTCGGTTTGTACGGTCTCATCCGAAGGACCGCCCCATTTAATTAAGGTAGATCGCGGGTTTACTGTTTGCCTGAAAACATAGGCTTAAAATTTGTCAGCTATAAGCTCTCGTTTTAAATTTTTCCTTCTTAATTTTTTTTTAGATTCGTCTGAGTGGTTAAATTGTAATCGTCATTCAAATGCGCTAATGTTGATGAGAACAGGTGACGCTTTTTCAATGAAATAAATAATAAAATGCCCCTTTTCAGCCGGTATACGCATTTCAAAACCAAGGTCATAACATAAAAACGAAGCAGACGAATTTTATATAACTCGATACCATGACTGTGAAGTTAATTTAAAATCGATCTATTAAAAAAAATTAATATGTGTTCTCGCTCAATTTCTTGCAAAAAAACTTTAAAGTTTTACAATTTTCGATCAGATCTAGAAGTATGATATTTTCTTCACGACGTTATATAACGTTGGTGCGACGTCATTATTTTCGTATGTCTGCATGACAAAAAAAATTGATTTAATGAACAATTCACTCAAAATAATACACGCAATCCTTGCATTCATTTTTTTCGGTATAATCATTGCCATTGTTTACCAACAGCGTGGCACAATTTCAATGTCATGTGGGTTTTTTTCTCATTAAACTCAAGGGCAGGAGTACGGAAAAATTATAACAAATGTAAGTAGATGAAAGGGGACAAAACATGTTAGGCCTTCCGGATATAAGAACATTTTCAAACATATATGTTTGTGTATCATTTTCATTTATAATTGATAAAATGTACCAGTTTTAAAGCGGAAATAATTAATTAAATTAAAATAGCTTTACGGCCTACATTGTATATAATACATTTATACTTCAGAGAATGAATTCCGCCGAAATGTGGCTGAAATATTGCCGACTCGGCGTTAAACAAAATAAAATCAACCAATCATAGAATGAATTGATTTTGTCTATCACTGAATTAACAGACTTTTGTTTTCCCTCCAAACTGTCGTATAGGCCATATCTTATCATTATTTTGCCGATATATAGAATACTATAGATAGCATACAGTTTACCATAGAAAACAGGTTACAATATTATATAAAACATTTACTACTATATGCTCGAGCCCCCTCAGTGAAAACGCCTGTTACCCTCTCCTTTTTTTTCTTTTGCTTGTCAAGGAAATTTTGGTTGTTAATAGGACTCTGACTGAAAAAAATATGGTTGAGCCCTCTAATTGATATTGCTTCCTGCGGGCCAGCAACTTTTACCTTGAACCCCCCCCCCCCCCCCCACACACACACACACAAAACATCAGTTGCAGTTGTATGTCGAATCGCTATTCATTGTCAATAATAAAAGAGTCCGAGTAAATAGATGACAATTTATAGGACGTAGATATTTTATTTGTAATATTTCATTTGTGTTATTTTATTTGGCGATGTTACCTAAATCAATAACGTCTCTCCTGTTCATTATTATATAGTTTACTGCCCATCCCCCCCCCCTTCCAAAAAAAAAAAAAACATCAGTAAGAGAAATTTCGTGTACAAATGAAAGTTCATATGAAGCATACTTACGTATCATATATTGTCCATTTCTCTCTCGTTTCAAAAATCTTATACCTGTACTTAGGTCATACAATATTGTTGCACATACAAATATTACCAATCGTAATATCGTAAAAGGCTTACATCATCACGAAGAAAATGGGCACATTGTATTTTGATTTATCTAGAGATGATTGTTGTTTAAAAGAAACAAAAATAAAATAGATTAGTATGTAGACTAAATTAAACAAACAGAACAAAATTTATAAAAGTGAACAAAAATACTAAACGTACTGCAGGTCAGACCTGCCGGTGTAACGTTGAATATTGACCCGAGTTGAAAATTGACCCGGGAGTCATTTTTCAACGTTGAATATTGAACCGAGGTCATTTTTCAACGTTGAATATTGAGACTAAAAGTCGTTGAATTTATACCCGGGGTCATTTTTCAACAGCTTGATATTTTTTTTCTTACACATGATGACGTCAACAAGTTGAAAATTGACCCTGTTGAATATTGACCCTACCTCAAAGTTTGAACATTTTTTTTAGCTGGGAAGTTGTTTTACGGGATTTATCATGCAATATCACTTTATTTCTATTTTGGTTTCAATTTTTTCCCCTTTCAAGAATAATAGAAATAAACATACAGTATCACCCCGTGTATATATGTACATTTTGATCAGTGCACGATTTCAGTTATCTTCAAGCATGACAACTTTATATTTGAAAATACTTTCCAAAATCCATGGCATCCATAAACAACTACAAAACAACGAATAAGGCATGAAACAAAAATCTTAAAAATCTGCTGTCTAGAAAGTGAGCCCTATATATATCGATCAGGCGGGTGGAACATCCCATCTAGTCAAATTCAGTATGAAAATAACAAAATTAATAGCTCAAAAATTAGAATGAAACACATCGACCAAAATGATTCCAATGATAGGTTATATTTGTGAAAAAGAGCAATATTATAGCGACCATAGCATGTAAGTAATGCTGACTTTAAAGAAATTGCTGAAATCCCTGTAACAATTAACTTATTTGTCAGTAGCCTGTCTCGGCTTGAAAATTGATCGCTTTCGGACCATAACCTTGAGAATGAGATTATTCTTATTCTAAAAAATTCTTATTTTATACAATGTGATTCCTATATGATTACTTGTTATTTCTATTCCATTATTTGTAATTTGTATTCGATAAATTGCTATTCCAATTACAGGAAATGTGACAATATGATTCATATATCATAAAATTTACATATTTTTCTCTCGAAAACACGCGTTTCCTATTCGATGTCATTTATATTTAAAGCAATCGGTTGCTAGTCGCTAATTTTGTCGTTCCTATTCAATAATTTTATCTTTTTTATTCGATAATTATTTGGTTTATATATGGTATAAAGTTGTTGTTCGAAAACATACTAGCATCCATTTCTATTCGAAAAAATACGATTCCTTTTCGATAAACTTCTCATTTCATTACATAATTTTATCTCTATGATAACCTATGCGATGTTTTTTTTAATTCTTTTTCATTAATTGCTATGATTGCATTCTGGGAAATATGACAAATTAAACCAGAATTGGTTGTAAACTCAATTAAATAGGAATGTAAAGTTTAAAATTATTATCGAATATGAATCACTTTGTCACATAGATTGACAAAACAAAATTTGAAAATATGGGAATAAGGCACAAGTTTTCTCTCTTCAAGACTTAGAGACCAGAGATCAGTATAAATTAAGCTGTTGCTGTTTAATATTAAATAAATGTGTTTCGTTTTATACATCGATGGAGTAATTACACTGTATAGAGGATTAAGTTATTCAGAATACTAATTTAATTATTTGATTATGTCTCGTATCAATTTTTGACAAAGATATCCAATATGTTTTAATATAAAGTACATGTAGATCCTAATTCAAGACTTTAACGAGGCTAGGGGGTGGCAGCCATTTTTAGACTATTTCAATCTCCTTTAAAAGGAGAGCTCCATATAAAGATATACAAAATGATAAAATTTTAAAACTAAAATATATGAATTTTTTCTTTGCCAAATGATAGTTGACAGCTAAATATACCGTATCTAAAAAAAATAAGTTAAATCTGGTGGTTAATTTGGGATTAAATTGTTGACCCGCCAGCCTCCTTAAAGCATTGTTACGTCTCATCAATTACGAAACATTAAAACATATTAATACAAGCTGTAGTAATTTTTTCTTCAGAAACATCAAGTCATACTCTGTATTATCTTTAATTGAGAAATCGATACTATATGATGTCACTCACTTTAATGAAATTTTCTAAACTCGTAAACTTTTCTAAACTTTCTGGAGCACGTAAATTTACTTACCTAGTCATTGGTCATTTGCAAAATTATTTTGAGAAAACAGATTCTGATTGCACACATAAGTACTCTGAAGTTGATATCAAGAAGATGCTTGAGTTTCTGATTGACAATATCTATGTGGTTTTTGGAGACCAGGTATTCCAACAATCTATTGGAATTAACATGGATACAAATTGCGCTCCGTTATTAGCAGACTTATTTTTATATTAATATGAAGTAGAATTTATGCAAAATCTTATGCCTGAAAAGAAGAAAACACTTGCTGTGGCCTTCAACTCGACATTTAGATATATCGACGACGTATTGTCAATTAATAATGATAATTTCCATTCCTACGTCGATATGATATATCTCAGTGAGCTTGAGATAAAAGATACCACAAAGTCCGACACTTCTGCTTCATATTTGGATATTTTACTTGAAAAAGACACTAATGGTAATCTAACAACAAAGCTATATGATAAACGTGATGACTTTAACTTTTCTATCGTCAACTTCCCTTACTTATGCAGCAATATACCTTCATCACCTGCATACGGAATATATATATTTCAGTTGATTCGATACGCAAGAGCATGCTCTACGTATGAACAATTTCTTAAACGAGGTAAATTATTGACAAGCAAGTTGATGAAACAAGAATATCAACAGTCTCATTTAAAGTCATCCTTTCGTAAGTTCTATGGTCGATACAATAACCTTGTCAGCAAATACAATTTATCATTGAGTCAAATGCTGACTGACGTTTTTCATACTAATTGTTAGTCCATTATTTATACACTGAATTGACGACGGATTTTTTCCGTTATTTCCTGATCATGACAAAGAGCACACGGCGGGTGTGACTGGTCGGCAGGGGATGTTCACTCCTCTATGGCACCTGATCCCACCTCTGATGTTTCGGAGGTCCGTGTTTGCTCTGCTTTGATTTTGTATACTGTTTAATGGACTTTGGGATTGAATACTGTTCGTTATCTACATATCCTTCTTCTAAAAGGATTCCTGCAATATAGCATATGATCACAAGAAAAAAAAACATGAAGTCAATATACGTATTTTAGATTCTTTAAATAGTAACTCAAGTCTTTATGCTCTTATACTTAATCATGTGATCGAGTTTGAGCCAATCAGAGAGCTTAGAATAAAAGGTGATATCACCTTTTCCTGCCAAAAACTAGTAGGTGCTATCACCTAATTGAATAACTGCTATCACCTATTCGAATAGGTGATATTACCTGTTTGAGTTTCTTACAACAATCAATACTGAATGCTCGCTATAATGTATAGAATACCACTGGAATCAAGAAAATTCGGACTACCCAGTTTTCATGCGTTTTCTACGTTTTTCTTGTTGTATACATGATATATAGGTAAAATAAATTAATTTGTAAGCAAAAAAAAAAAAAAAACTACAGCTGTTCGACGGGAAAAGGTGATATCAACCAATCGAATAGGCCATATCACCAATTCGAATAAGTGATATTACCTTTTCTAATTGGTGATATCACAAATTCAAATCAAATAGGTGATATCATCTATTGGTACAGGTGATATCACTTATTCAAATAGGGGATATTACTTTTTGCAGTAAATACCAAAACGGGGCCTCATACCTATGAATTAAATCACAGTAGTGAAAACCCAATCATAAATATGTGTTTTTATGTTGTTGAATTTTGAACCGGTTTCATGATCAAAATTCCACGAACCGGCTCAGTTTTCAACGGATTAGGGTCTAAATTCAACACCTTTGGTCTCAGAATTCAACGGTGAAAAATGACCCCCGGGTCAATATTCAACCCGGGTCAAAATTCAACGTTACACCGGCGGTGGATCTGTCTTTGTATTGTAGCAACAATTAGGTAATGGTATTTTAGAAAGGTACGTACACACAAAAGATACGGTGTTAAAAACTGCTTATAATGTAAAAGACCGCCTTGATCATAACATCATTTATTTTCAATTACATAAAAAATATTTAAACACACTAACAAGCTTTACATTTTATTTCACTTTTTACTGCATACTGCTGAAGATAAAATTTGCTTGCTTATCTGAACGCGGTAAGCTTTTTACGTCAAATCCTATTGTGACGTCAGCAAACCCGCGATCTACCTTAATCGCCTTTTACGACAAGCAAGGGGGTACTGAAGACCTATTCCAACCTGGATCCCCACGGGGCTTAAAGATATGTGATGAAAGATATGTGAGCTAGTGTTGTAGCTTATACATGTAAAACACACTTATATTTATGAACCACTGATTCTAATAGACTTTATCACTGCGCTTTAACCAATATGTTGTTCACTGTTATTTCAATATTGAGGTAAAAAGTACAATTAAGATACTGGTGGAATCAATCAGCATACAGTATAAAATATTTTGTAGCAACCGCTTCCACATCTACTCTTAATATATCGTGTAAGTTCAAAAAAAAAAAGTGAGAATCTTATATGTCCATTTGGTTGTTTTCTCTTCCATAGTACACATGGTATAGTTGTTCCATTGTTTGTGAAAAGGTTGATATGAAACTTGTTTAACACACCTAAGCCTGCCAGAAAAGACCAAAAAGGTTTTTAAAAGATTTTTTTTAACATCAATTGAAAAAAAAAGAATTCTGCAGTCAATAGGACCTAAGTTATTAAAGGTAAAAAAATAATAATAAACTTGCATGCGATATGTATTTTCATATGACGTTTTATTTCCCGGAATGCCCTACCTAGGCTACCGTCATTGTCACAAATCAGGACCAAAATGTACGATCCCCTCCCATTCTGACCACGGGTAGGAGATAGCTATAAGGAGATCCCAAATCGTGGCTTGAGACGATGGGCTACCTTGAATTATGAATTAGGTCATTAGGGCATGCATGTTCCAGTTAAGACAAGCAGTTCTGCTTGGCTAAGACAGTGCAAGTAAAAATAAAATATTTTGATGCAATCATGCACACAATTTAGAAAGCTAAACTTTCAAAGATGTAAAGTATTTCTTTTTACCACAGTTACATTGACTGACCAACACACATTTTTTCAAAAGGATCTTTGCAGCTTTATTATACTTGATACAGCTTTTTCAAAAAAGCCACTACCAGTCTACTACCAGTCTACCAATGACAAGCAGTGTTTGCCTGCTGCTAAGATAACACCTCAACATTTTCATGCTATCATATAAAGTAAAAAAAAACCATAGAGTTTTCTCCCTTTATTTACAGCACAGAGTACACAAGCCATTTAGAACATAATCATCTGTCCCTGTAAAAAGAAATAAAAAAAAATTTAAAACATAATAACGGAGAATAAATGACAAACATAATGATCCTAAATCTTGTATATCAATTTCCATTTACAAAAACTTTAACCTGTTCTGAAAATCAAGCATTGACTAATTGAAAATGCTCACAAAAATGTCTATGAATTTTCAAAGTAACGTGTTTTTACCCACAATAATACTTCAAACTTCATCTATCAAGTTAATCATATTATATAGAGAAAATCAATAAATTTCAAATATATTTTCAGGAATTGCGAATAAGAACACTTGCTACGCATTTTCCAATTTAAACTTGATTAATTAACACATTTCAAAAATAAAAATCATAGGTATCCAGGCTTTTGAAGAAATTCCACAATTTTTATACATATTATGTACTTGAATTTCTCTTATTTACTTAGATTATTTTAAAATTCAAAGTGTATAAAGATTCTCCTGTCATTTTGAAGCACCACAAATCACTTTTAATTTCATATCATGTTAAAAAACATTGGTATCTATGGTTAGATTAAAATGAACGACAATTTCTTGATATATGTAATTTCAAAATGCTTATACGGGGTAAAAAATTCGTCTTTTTATTAGACCTTTCTGAGAACTTCAAATAACCTTGAAGCACATTGAGAGGTATATAATGAAAATTGTTGCATGAAAAGATTTAATTTTTAAGCTTTATTTTGAGACTTTTTGAATTAATTTATAAATTAAAGAGTTGTCCTTCCTAGCTGAGGATCGGAGTCCCTTAATGACACGAATAAATCATTAATAATAATGTATTTACATTAGATACAAATAAAACTATATTGTTTTAAAACAAGATTAACAAAGCTGTTTCAAGACTGCAGTGAAAAGGTATTACAATATAATCTGTCTCTTAAAATACTAGGAGAGGAAATTATTTATTAATTCACTGAGATTCATCCTGCAAACAATTAATTCAAGAATTCAAAAACAAACTAGCTCCATGTTTGCAATTTTAAAATGTATATATTCATCATCTTTTATTCATTGGCAAATCTTTAATTTTCATTCTTTTCAGCTATAGCTGAATATTTTTATGATCCTTATACATCATATAAATTACCCAGGTTCAATCAAGATCATATGAGGATTTACCCCAGGTTTGACACCCTCCACCCAGTACACCTTAAGGCCAAATGGAAATACAACCCAGGGCATATTTCTCTACACCCCTGATTGGACATGAATTAAGTAATTTATTTGCTACAGTACTAGTGTTTGCAAGCAAATAAATTCTTTTTAAACCCAAGTCTGATCAATGGCCTTTCAAACCACCAATATAATTAACTATTTCCTTTAATTCATCTTAACATCAAGTAATTTGCAATTTGTGATAGAAAAACTGCATTGTGAAATAACACTAATTACCCCAGTTAAAACTGGATGTACAGAAATTTTCACCTGGCTTGCTTAACCAATCAAAGCTCATGAAACAAGCTAGATATAAGGTAAATGTTCTTATTACCTTTCTCTTTTTCTCTCCTCCCAACTCGAAGTGTTTACATCTTTTGATGGCTAGCTGTTTTCTGTATTTACAGTCTGTGCATTCTAACCTCAGTACAATCTTCCTCGTAATCTTTGCCTGAAGAACACAAAAATAAAATACACCTCCATTTTAAAAGTAAAGAAAGCAAGGAAAAAATAAACTACCCCCAGATCACAGGCACTTGGGGTATGGACCCTCCCCCCCCCCCCCTTTCCATTTTTTTTCTTTTTAAATCTGGGTTCGGGTCACCGTTTTCCTATTTTTCTATTCTAATATGCACTATATATTATCAATAATGCAACTCTTTTGTCTCTATAAGCTGTTTTAAAAAATATCGTTTTCGACTGATACATAATAAGAGAGAATGCTTGCAACTCTTTTCTCGTATTCGCCTCACCTCGCTTAAACTTCGCTAGATTATTTATCTTTAGAAACCAGAATAAAACATGGGATAAGCACATATCAATAAATTTGTTATACATTCCTCTTCCTTTTCATATTTCCTTTTAATTTTTATGTGCCCCCGATTTGTAAATATTTCGATGAAATCACCCGAATCTAGGGTGATGTCATTGACTGGGACAGCTTATAGAGACAAAAGAGTTACATAATTGATAATATGTAGTGCATATTAGAATAGAAAAATAGGAAAAAGGTGACTCGAACCCAGATTTAAAAAAAAAAATGGAAAGGGGGGGTGTTCCATACCCCAAGTGCCTGTGCCCCAGATCTGTGATTGTAAAGTAAATTTTAAGGCCATACAAAGTTAATGGTTCTCAGGCCTTTCTTCAAGAAATATGATGAGGGAGGGAGGCATTTTTTTTTTATTTTTGTTGCCCCCAAAACATGGTGAGGCAGCTTTTTACATTGTACAAAATCTCAAAAAATAATGAGGGAGGTGATTTGGTGTTTTTATTTTATTGGTTTAGCAATAAAAAGGGTCAATGAGGCACCCTTGGAAGAGATGAGGGAGGGCCTGGGAACCAAGAAATTAATTTTTTTTTTTGCCTAATGAAGAATAACTTTGATGACAGCCTGGTATTAAACGAGAAAGTGAAAAAAAAAATGGGTGAAAACAGTTCTTTCTCAACAATTTACCTCTACTAAAATGTCCATATAATAGGTGAAGAGAAATGGATTTTCCATTGAAATAAAAGCAAAAGTTGTTTTCAAAATGTAAATGCAATATATTCTCAAATCTTATACAAATGGGTGACTATTGCAAACACAGAAATAAATTTATGCCATTTTGTGACAATTATGTACATGTAAGGCATGTCCACATGTAAGGCATCTCCGTCAATGACAGTGGGAACACTATATCATTGATATCTTCAAGAATTCTTGTACATACAATTATTTCAAATTCAAAAACAAAGTGAATAGCACCAACCTTTTTTCTGAAGATGACCTTTGTTTGACCTCCAAAACCACTCTGCTTCCGGTCATATCTCCTTTTTCCTGGCAACAAAAATATCCATATTTTAACCAACTTCATTTCCTTTTCTCTAGACATTGTACTCCTTAAACCTTTCTAATAAGTTCTTCACTTGCTTTCAATGTAATGGAAAACTTTTTTTCAGCCAAGTTATATTTTATGAGACAATGACAGTAATAATGACCAATATTTTTCAAAAGCATTTCAATACTGAATCCATTATCAAAGAAATTATAAGGCCCTTCACACATCGATCTGAAGACTAATTAATGAGTAAAGTATAATTACTGATTAAAATAGGATCATTCCTAAAAAATTGTCTGTGAAAAATTAAAATTACAACTAACCCTGAGCGTAGAGGGAGGCTTTTCCGGTCTTGTACTGGGTGACTTTATGAAGGGTGTGCTTCTTGCACTTTTTACCCTTGCAGAAAGTCTTCCTTGATTTTGGTACGTTGACCTAAAAAGCAATAAATACAATAAGTACAATGTTCAATACAAAGTAATAAATTTTACAAATTTGAAAGACAGATGATTGTGTGGCCAATTTCTACTAGTTGTGCTTTTTCGATATGCTTCTCTCTTCAAAACCCCTTGGCTTATTCTATGATTTTATTAGGAAAAAAATTTCACAAAATATATGGGCCTTAAATGAAATAGTTGTCTTTTTTTACAAAATACATGTATTGTAAACTGAGCTAAAAGAATAACTAACTGCATGGGCAGGGTATAACATTAACGAAATACCCACTTCCATTCTACAAGTTTTCATAGAAATGAACCATACTACAAAGTGAAAAAAAATTGAAGCAGACTTTTGCTGGAATTCTTAAGCATTGGAGGTTTAAACGGATAGCACATTGCTATGAAATATCAACAACTTTATATTTTGTTGGATTTTTACCTTTCAGAGGTAAGAAACAAAAGTGATGGGAAATTAAATGGATGTCAAATTGAAAAGCAAAAAAAATTGAAGCAGACAGAGAGAGTCAACTACTGGTAATTCATTTCATGGCATCTTGTATTCATTAAAATAAGAGGTCAGTCCGATCAAGATTTCCCAAATGAGATTATGTGACAGTAGTCAAATATTTGAAGAGACAATACTGAATAGACCAAAATTTTACTATTTTTTTTATTCTACATACACATCTTGTTGAGATTTGTGGTGGTGGGCTATTGCTGCAAGGTCATGTGTATAACACATTAAACTGATGCAGACAGCAGTATACATTTCAGTACTTAAGATAGCAATGCTCACGATCATAGGTGGCGCTGCGGTTCGTTTATTTACGTAGCATGCCTAATATGTCCGCGTTGTGTAGATGTATTTCATATCACAATTAAGTGTTTTCGGCATTATTACTCCAAACATTTAAATGACAATGATTGGAATAAACAGAATAAAACATGATAAACAATTGGCAAAGAATTTTCCCGGGAATTTCTTAGTTTGTATAAAAAAATCGCACGTGAAAACTACTTTAGGCAAGGAATATAACATTAATACATATTTCCACTTTGATATATATATTAATTGAAAGGGATTTTATTTATTTACTTAATGCTGGTTTAAGTTTAAAAATCCATATGGTATTATCAAGGTATTTAAAAACGGCTGAGATCAAGGTATTTTCGGTAAATGAAAATTCCAACTACAACTAGTACAAGTAGTTCACACATGATGTGATCATTTATAAGTTACTAACAGTAACCTAGATGGTGGAGAATTTATAAATTTCAATTGTTCTACACAAAACACCTGTTTTATGAGGATTTCTTTGCTGTCTGATAAAAATGAATTAGCACAAATTCACTTGTAACTTTTATCTCAGTCTATATTATAAACAGTAGTTTTATAATATATTCCATACGTTAGTCTTGTAGCTTACTGTACTGTAGGCCCCTAACTATAAGAGTATTTTTACTTCTTATAATAATTATTATTATGAACAATATAGTTTGTATAATGAATAACTCAATTGTTTTGAGAAATGAAAAAAAAATCTGATTTAATTTATATAAATTCATATTATATAATTAATATTAATTATTATAATTTTAATAAAAAAATAACACATATGGAAGTTATTTCATTGTTTTAATAGTGTTATAAATGTTTTAATCATGGCATGAAAAATTTGTTTATGTCCAACATTTGAAATGTAGAAAATAAAAACATATTCATGTACACTTTCATACACACGTAAGAGAAAATGTGGGTTAAAATTCATTGGAGCACTGGCGTCTTCAATACAAAACTTTATATATTTTGTTATATTTACCTTTCAGAGGTAAGAAACAAAAGTGATGGGAAATTAAAAGGATGTCAAAAGCAAAAAAATTAACTGTAGGCCTATCAACCTAAAATCATGAAATTTATTCAATCAAAATAAGAGGGGTCACTTTTAACTCAAACATGAAACTAGTTAAATAAAAGAGACAAAAGACCAAAATATTTACTATTTTTTTATTTTCTACATAACATTAATAACTTGTGGTGGTGTTTTGTAATCAGTAATAATAGACAATGTCGTGAATATATAACACATTTCAAACTGATTTGATACTTTAATTTTCATGAGCATTGCTACTTAAGAATAGCATTTTTTAGGGTACCTCAACTTGTATCTTGTCATATTTTCCATAGAAAATTTAGTGAAAAATTACTTTCCTCTCTCTTAATTTTGGGAAACCATAGTTTGAATTTAGTAAAAGCAAAGTTTGAGATCAAAAGAATATGAAAGTTAATGTCTACCACCGTTTAACAAATGTCAAATCTAATGCAGTATTAAGGAAAATTTTTAATTTTGGCTGAAATATGTCTTACAAAGAGGAGTCCGAATTCATTCGAAAGACTTTGTTTCACCAAATCTTAGAGTACAAGCTGGAATAAATAACTTTTCTTTCTGTTATACAGAATCTCTTGTACATTGATCGTAAGTTTATCTCTTGTAATACCTAAGCCCTTTTCAAAACAATATCTATGAAATGAAGGCAGAAAACATTTCTTTATATCGTCTTAATTGGAAATGAAAAGCTACAAAATGTGTAATGATTATATCTGGGGTCAAACACACTAATTTCACAATAGGATGGCCTCAGATTTGTAATGAACAGTGAAATTCTCGTGTATTTACCATTTTCGACAATTTAAAAAGGAAGTACTGGAAACGCATGCGCTGAAGTTTCTAATCTCCTAAACGCTTTATAATAAGGTGAATTTGGTTCTTCTTGGCAAACGTCAGGTCAACGTAGAATTTAAAGTGAAAGTAAGAGGTGATGGAGGTTGTCATCGTTGCTGCAGTCAGAACACCGGTCGGTAGGTAGCCCTCCGACCTCTTTTTCAGTTTGATTATGTAAAATATCAAAATTATACCTTATACCACAATACACCTCCAAATTACCATAATGAAATAAATGGAGATAACGAAAAGTGTCAAACTCAAAAATCCATTCAAACAATACTAATCAGCAGGTCCAGTACAATCACAGATTTAACATTATTTAGGTGAGAAGGTGCCATGGAAGAGTAGCTCTATTTACCTACCTCAGGTAGCTTTATATTAGCTATTTCAAGGTAATTATTCAAAAGTTTTCCTTTATTATATATAATTATATATATATGATCTGTTGATATTTATACTAGGGAGGCTTAAAAAACAATCCAAACTGTGGAAGCCAAATACATTGCTACGTTTGGACAATTTAGAGCAAAACATGTAATTCACATTTTTGGACACACTAAAGCATGACGCAAAGACAAGGGATGCAAATGAACTAGCTTCCCCAATGGCCGATTCGAAGAACTGGTTTGAACATTTCGTTGGTCGTCTTAGGATGACTGTGTGAAGTGAAGTGCAATATATAATGAAAGTTGCACATGATGTAATGTAAAAACATTTTTCATATAGATTTTTAAATGAGTTGTTTTCAGATCATAAAAGGAATGATACTGCATGTAATGTTTAATTCTACACATCTGAGAAAAATGCTTTTAAAAGAAAATAATAGCATAATAGCAAAATATATTTGACTATAAGGCCGAAAATTAAAAATTGGTCAAATGTGTATTTTGATTACTGATTGCACTAAAATTGCTAGTCGAACAAACACAAATCTCTGAAATGTTTAGCGGTGAGATGAGGTGAAATGCAAAAAAGCATCTAAAAACACGTGCATGTTGATGATGACAATTTAAACACATTATGTGGTATAATCGATGCATTATATATAATTATATATATAATTATATATATAACTGTATATATATCATTGCTTCGTGATATCTGACGGAAGTTACAATGGTTCCAGTAATTGAATTGCGTAAGCAAAAAAGGCAACATGTTGCTGATGCAGTTTGTTTTAAACTTTTCAACAAGAAAGGGCCGTTGTCAGAGAGTAAATAAAAAGGTTTCCAACCAACCATGGCATGTCGTTGGTCGTCTAAGGACGACTGAGTGAAGTGAAGTGTAATATATAATGAAAGTTGCACATGATATAATGTAAAAACTACTTCATATAGTTAAAAGACTAAAATAGTACTGCATATAATTAAGGAAATAGTGCATGTAATGTTTAATCCTTATATAAGACAGTCCCGGTGTTAGCAACTTTTACGTCGATTTTACTCTCACGCGCGCACGTACACGTCGTGTGCCTTGTTATGGTTAGCATGTTCACATTGAGAAGATGTAGTCAGGCTTTCACCTTATCCACTTCTCTTCACAAACCTTCATGTTTTGATTGAATTGATTCTGGAAAACGTAAAATTCAGAACCAGTGCAGCCTATAAAGTCTTCTATTAAAAATGTCACAGACGGAATGGAATGCAGAAAATCTGACAAAACAAAATCTAGTTTACTGCAATCTTCCTTTTTTGACAAGCAGTGTGCAATAATAATCAAATGAGAAAGATAAATGCTCTGGTGAACAAATGAAGGAAAATCATTTTTGTATACCAATGTGCAAGGGAGATGGAAAAGAATTTTTATTTTAATTTTTGACTGTTATACATATGCAAGCATGTACATGAAAATCAATTTCAATAACTCACACATTATATGTTCAAAGTCACACAAGATTTTGGTAGCTTGTAGAAAAGATGAATTAAAATGTTTGATAACAATACTGGAAAACATTTTTGAAATAATAGTTTTAATTTAATTTAAGTACACAGTAAAAGTGATGGTTTCTTTTTGTTTCAGTATATAAGACATGTTTGTGTTTGGCAATAATATTTAACTGTCGTAACCAATCACTATCGCCGTGTACTTATTGTTATGATCAGCAAATCATATTCTCTTTAGAGAGGTGGACAGGCTTTTGTATATATAATCAATTCTCTTATAATTATATATATGTTTTGATTGAATTGATTCTGGAAAACATGTAAAATTCAGAACCAGTGCAGCCTATAAAGTAAAAAATAATTATTGAAATAAAATGTCACAAATAGAAAATCTGACAAAACAAAAAAATTAATACTGCAATCTTCCTGTATATCAACACAAGCAGTGTGCAAAATTAACTTGAAGTCAGATCGAAAGTTCTTCTGGAGACAAATTGAAATAACTACATTTTTGATTAAAAAACAATGATGCATAGTCTGAATGGAATAGATTTTATGATTTCTTATGACTGTTATACCCTATGCAAACATGTACATCTAGGTTCCTGAAAAATTACTTGTTTTATACAATTTATTTCACACATTACAAATAAAACATAATGATGAGGCAGTGAATAAAAATTGGGGAAGGCGGGGATGAAAATGTAGAAATTTTCTTTTTTATTATGGTATAATCACTAACTGCATGTATATCTTGTTGTAGGGTCTTTTAATGGTGGATTATCCACTCTTCCCGCACATGACCTTGGGACTCTCTGTATCAAGGAGGCTCTGGGTCGTGCAGGCGTCAATGGGGAGACTGTGTCGGAGGTCATCTTAGGACAAATTCTCACTGCAGGTATAATAATTATGTATTTTCAAACACAAAGTACTTGGCACAGCATAGGTTAAATTTTTAAATGGATGGAAAATGTTTTTTTTTAATATAGAAATTGTAAACTTGCTATTTTCTTATGCTTGAACTTAGGTCTTGAATATGGTCAATGCATTCCTAACAGAAAATTCTGTAATGCACTTTTTATGAATGCAAACAAATTTTCATTATTATTCATGATCCTCAAAATAATTTCAGTAACTTAATTTTGAAGATCATTTACAACATGCCAATAAAGAAGAGGACCTATATGTGAATAATATGTTATATGATCAATTACCAACACATAATTATATGTTTATTACATTGTAATTATTACCTTGATATATACATCAATTTACATGTACATATATTTTGCTAAGAAGTGTAGAATAACCCGGGATTGAAAAATATTGCAGATAAGATAGAATTCTTCATATTTTCATTTGATAGGTCAGGGACAAAATCCAGCACGGAAGGCCAGCATCAATGCGGGGGTTCCTATCCATGTTCCTTCCTGTGGAGTTAACATGCTCTGTGGGTCAGGCTTAAGGGCGGTTGTTCTGGGGTACCAGGCCATCAAAACAGGAGATGCTCAAATTGTTGTGGCTGGAGGTCAAGAAAACATGAGTCTGGCAAGTATCATAAAGGAGAACTTTAATAGAAAAATTAATTAATTTCTTTATATTGAATTCAGGAGCAAAAGTATGTATTTCCTTCTTATTGCATGCATGACTGTTTAAATTTTTGTGGCTTAAAAAAATCCAGAAATTTCCACTGTAATTGAATCAGTAAGAGTACATTACTGAAGGAAATTCTTATGAGCATTATGCTGCATATATGTAAACCATGCAGCAAAGTTATTCAATTAATACATGTAGATTTATGCTTAGTTCATGTACCTGTGAAGCCTAGATAACCTTGGGTACTTGCTGTAGATAGAGGTACATTTAGCACTCTTTTTGTAAAAGAACTCAATGTATGGATTTGTTCTTACCTTTGTTTGCTTTTGTAGGCTCCACACTGCATTCACATGAGGAATGGAGTGAAGTTTGGGGACACATCACTTACAGACACCATGATGTCAGACGGTCTTATAGATACCTTCAACCAATACCACATGGGAATTACAGGTGAAAATGATTTTACCAAAAAAAAAATCTAAATTTAAAAAAGGTCTGAATGAAACTTTGTCAGGGAATATTCAAATGAATTCTTTAAATTATCCGTGTTTTTGTGTGGTAAATTGAAGGAAGATAAATCTGGACAGGTAAAAATTATTTCATGGATATTGTTAAATTTACTGATTACCTCCCTTACTACATAAAATGAAAATACCGGTTAATGTAAACATTTTGAAAAAAATAATTTAAATTTTTTTTTTCTGTTTATGTAAAACAGTTATAGGGGCAAAGAAGAATGAGATTACTGATAATTTACATACAAGCTTGATTTTTTAAAGTGTGAATTATATATTTCAGCTGAAAATGTATCAAAGAAATATAACATATCCAGAGAAGAACAAGACAATTTTGCAGTTAATTCTCAGCAAAAGTGTGAGGCAGCACAGCATGCTGGATATTTTGATGAAGAAATAGTTCCTGTTTCCATAGCAACCAGACAAGGAACAAGTGAGTTGGATTTAGCTAGCTCAAAAAGAATGTATATTTGAGAAATAACTGTTATATACTATATATATATATATTTGGAGGGGGGATGGTTAACATTTGTAGAATTAATGTAATTGATATCAAATAATTTAGAATCAAAAGCTTATAAATTAGAAATTCTTTGTAGGATAAAGCTAAAATAATGACTACACTGTAGTAAATTAAAAAGTTGCTATGAAAATGCTTATACATGTAACATACATCGGAACTATTACGAAATTAGCACATTAAGTATTCAGCTTAAAGAAGGGAATGAAAGTATTATTTCCTTGCATTGTGGCTAATTTTAACAAATGTCTTGATTAATTGAAAAAATAACAGAGAAATAACAGAGAAAATTAGTTTGTGATTTAAAACTTTCATAATTTGTCTTACAGAGGTGATAAATAAGGATGAGTATCCCCGACATGGCTGTTCTATAGACCAGTTACAGAAACTCAGGCCAGCCTTTATAAAAGATGGATCTGGAACTGTAACTGCTGGAAATGCCTCAGGTAAATTTTATCAATTTTATGAGATTCACACAACAAAAATAAAATATAAACTTTTGTGTCACCTGTGTAGCATGTCAGACACGGAAGTATATGTGTACATTGTCTAGTGCCGTCATAACTTATATATAATTTTTGTTGCACTTTTACATGATGGTCTGTATAAGATTTTTGTTTTTAAAGTGTACAGTTTAGTCCTTTTCAAATTATTATTAAAAGTCTTTATAATTTTTTATAAAACTTACTTTGATTGGAGTATAGCTGTAGGCAACATGCTTTCCTTGAAATTTCTCTTTGATAATTTTAATTAATTAATTTTTTCTTGGAAGAACTAAATGAATTTGATTATTATCTTTAAGATTTGAATTTTTGAATTGTGGTTGCAGGTTTAAATGATGGAGCAGCTGTATGTGTGTTAATGAGTTCAGATGAAGCTAGATCTAGGTCATTACAGCCACTATGTAAGATTGTATCGTGGGCACAGGTGGGGGTGGATCCAGCTATCATGGGCATGGGACCAGTAGATGCCACCAGGAAAGCAGTAAGCTAAAATGTGATATCAAGACCCTTATATTTACAAACTAGGAAATAATTTACTTTTTTTGACCTTATTTTACAAATACATTCAATATTCAATGTATCCCATTAATAGTAATACCATTATATTTAAGCATTACTGTCATGGGGGCAGCAAAAAATGAAAGCAATAAGTCAATATTGTTATGATTTCACTTTTAAATTTGAAAGCAACAAATCAATATCGATCATTATGATTTCACTTTTAAATATGAAAGTGAATATCATTATGATTTCATTATTATTTTGCTGACAGCTGGAGAAGGCCCATTGGACCGTGGAGGATGTAGATCTGTTTGAACTCAATGAAGCCTTTGCTGCCCAGTCTGTTGCCGTTGTTAAACAACTCGGCTGTGATCCAAATAAGGTGGGTTTTTATTTTGCTCTCTATCCTTGATTTTACAGGTTTAAGAACAAAAATATAATTTATTAATTTTCGGAAATATAAACATTTGCTTGTATGGTGTGCATTCAAATAATATTTGCAGTTTTTAAAAAAATCCAATTTGGTGGTGTTACATAGTACATCGTAACAATATCAATTTAGAAAACTTTTTTTTATCATTTTTTTTTTGAAATTGAAAACCTGACTGTTTACTATTTAATCAAAAGTTAAGAACAAAAATATAATTGATAAATGTTCGAAAATGAAAACATCCAAAGTTGTGATGTTTTTGTTGAATCACCCTGTACTTGTAAGATGTGGTTCAATGTGAAGAATATTCAGACATTTATTGCCTGTTATATTATGATGTAGACAGCTCTCAATCAATGATGCATTCTAAACAAAATAATATGTATATTCTAAAAGCAAAATTAAAATGCAGAAATATTTCCTTTTTACAAGGTTAATATTAATGGTGGAGCAATAGCTATAGGACATCCAATAGGGGCTTCAGGTGCCAGAATTCTGGTGACATTGTTACATTCGCTGAAAAGGACTGGTAAAAAAAGGGGTGTTGCAGCTCTTTGTGTTGGAGGGGGGATGGGGATAGCCATGTGTGTGGAGAGAACATGATCTAAAACAAAGAACATTTGTTATACCTATAAGCTGTATGTCAAACATACATGTATCATGCATATCAAATAGTCCTGTATGTTGTTAATATGTTTTGTCGTGATAGTTTATCAGTATTAGAGAATTTTATGTCTGTTTACTTAGTTCATCCTTTTTGTACACATTCCTTGATCTTAATTTTGTGTGAGACATAAAACTTTTACCAGGTTCCCTGAGTCACTCAGGTGACCCATTGCTATCCATTTTCATCAGTGAACATGTGATGTGCACTCTGAGTGGTTCATAAACTCTTTGATATTTACAATGTACTTATTCACAATTTATAATGTAATACAAAAATACATGCAATGTCACATTAAAAACATTCATCAAATGGTAAAACTCTCATCAAATAGGTTCAAGATTTAGACATAGCTGGGGTTTAGTTCATCATATAAAGGCTTATTAATTTGACTCTTGATAAATATTTTATTTAAAATTATCTACACAGTGATAAGTGTTTCTGACTTTTATATATGATTTTCAAATAAATAAACTGTGTGGTACATTCCTGGTAATTTCCTGTCAAACTGTTGATAAAACCCAATTGACAATAAACAAAAGCAATATTTTTACTTCAGAACTTTTTTTTTATTTCTGCCTGGAAACAAAAATTCTGCTGAAGGTCCATAGCTTGCTTTTCTTTCAGTTAGTTAATGTATTTTCCACCCCGAGAAGGAGGAGTATGTACCTAAAGCATAAAAACTTGAAACGCCAGATGTTACCCAGACCTGGTTGTTCTTGTTTAGCCATATTGTAATGGTAGAACCACACTGCTGATAGGTTCTCTGGCAGTGAGTTTGATGATAGATTGATCCATCTTTCATCAGTCTTGAGTTCCCATTATAACTGCTATGAACAGAAATACTCCAAGAGAAGACATACAAGCCAGCAGATGGGGCCGTAAAACGATAGTTACTGGTGCTGAAAGCGTTCCCATGGTTGATTTTGACTGTATTAAACCGAATCACAGCTCCAGAGCTGGAAGATTGGGAACTGGATGGCACTGCAGTGAATGCTATGTCATTTCTGTGTGAACCTGTTTTAAATGGATCAAGATTATATAATATCTTCCACTACTGGTTACAAAATATGTTTTAAATTCCATTTTAAATTTCGATATTTTGGCATTTTAAGAAAAATATATACAAGTATAATAATTAAATTAATTAAACACAGAGAGGAACATGTGTTTACATTTACCTATATCACCCACTTTTGAGGCTAAATCAAGACCATGTTGAAGAGTTTCTGCTTGTTTCATTAGATTTGCAAGCAAACTTTTTCCGGCAACCATGCTGCTTATTGAGCATAGTGTCAGGAAAAAGGATAGCATCTTAAAATCTTGCTTCATTTTACACCCTGCAACCAACAAATAATATTAATAAAAGTCTACCTAAATCTTAACATTTCTATGATCATTAAAATCATTTCTTTGAAAAGATGACATATTCCATTTTTTATTAATTTACTTGCGTGAAAACTGAAATTGAATTTTCATTGATCTAAAAATTAAAATAATTGTTTTTGTAACCAATTTTAAACTTTACAAAATGTTCAAAAACCAACTTGAAAAGAAACATACCCCACTGAATTAAAATGTTTCCCTCTCCTGTGGCCAAGAAATGTATTTTTGAAATCATTTATATATATTTTGTTATAATTGTCTGCAAATACTGCAGTTACTGAAGTGCTTGCGTAACTAATGTAGAAATGCACTACAAGACATCTGCTGCTTATGCTAAGAGGTTTTGAATTGTTTCGAGGAACACCATATAATGTCCAAACGTCATCAGTTTATACTTTCCCATACCAAATACATAAAAATAAAATAGCTTAGTATTGGTGGGTAGTTTACCTATAAATTGTGCATGAAACATCTTGTATTCCTCCTTTAGCTGCAGTGCTTGATTTATGCTCTCTCAAAGTACTGCTCAATTGTTAAAAATTTTATCGAATGAAATATTTTGTTATATATATAGTCTCTTAATACCTATTTTTTGCGTTTGTTAAGCCTTCCAAGGTCTTTTAATTATTTGGTATGTATTTTTACAATCAAATGTGAATTTGATATTTACATGTAATTTAATTTTATGTAGTTTTTTTTTTCGATACATGAAGGCAAACTAAATTTTATCGCAATTATCATATGCCACAAATAGCAGCATATTGAAAATTAATCAATTTGCAATTTCCAGTTTAGGAATCAAATCAAGGACATTAGCTAAAATGAGGTACGTTTTCCTGTTTTTATGGATCTGCATTTTGGTCTTTGCCAAAAAGGCGGAAGGGAGAAGTTTGATGGCCCACTTAATGCGACAAGCCGGGAATTTGAAACATGGTTTAGACCTTGCGGCGAGAGTTGGCGATATCGGTACTTTGGTGTCGTTTATCAATTTTAATTGTATTAACGATTTAAAAACAGGCAAATGTTGTGTTTTGTACATAAATGCTTCTTCCGCTAGAGAATGTTTCCCATGCACTCTTCTCATCAATTAAAATGTATGTGTCAATCAAATAAACACTAACTTTCTACCACTTAATGAAACTTTAGACCACAGCTCAGTTAAGAAAGATCTGAAAAGAAATGTTTATTTAGTTTTAAAAGAACGAAGCCATTCATTAAATAAAAATTGTAGCGGCAACTTAGTTAATCTAAAATACATGTACCCGAATACAAAGAAAACGTCTAAATTGTTTAAGGAATTGCTGTCTTGTTTGTATAGTATGTCAGGGCATCAACAATAGTGGGAAACATGGGATAATTTGCATAACGGGCGAAGCCCGTTATGCATAAATTATCTCATGTTTCCCACTATTGTTGATGTCCCTGGCATACTATACTAACTAGACAGTGATTCTTTATATTTCCTTTTTATTGTGAAATAAAATTGTAGATTTAAACTTTAAAAATGTAGACATAGATTTAAATAACACAAGGACTCCCATGCCAATTTCAATAGTCCTCGCCCACTGACATCAAACACAAAGGCAGCTGCAAGAGATTTATTTTTATATACTCGCCTATAAGTCGGTCCGCCTATAAGTCGGTTGTGTTAAATAAGCTAAAATATCAGAGGGACTGACCTCATATAATGCCATTTATTTTATAGCTCGCCTATAAGTCGGACATAAAGTTTTGGACAGGAGATAAACTCCCAAAAATCCGACTTATAGGCGAGGATATACGGTACATGCACATTTGGCCTCCTTAGCGTCAGACACAGAGACAGATGCGCACGAGATTTGCATGCATATTAGGCCTACTTAGCTCCTGACTTATCGACCTTCCTAATTTACATTCCGGTAGAATTATCAAGAAATCAACCCCAATAACTTTCAAAGAGTTATCACTGAGAAAAAAAATAGAAATGGAAATATATTTAGAATACAATTCTAAATATTATATTGTATTTAGAATACAATTCCTCCCCCAGTGTGATATTATATGTACATTGATCAAACTGTATATTAATTCAATTTCTTTCCATATGATGTCTTTAAGTTCGCACAAAAATGATGTTGCATTCACTGCAGTCACTTCGAGTGCTACAAACTACGGAAGTGGACGTACCATAGCTTTCAACAGAATGCTTTTAAACCATGGAAACGCTTATAGTACCAGTAACTATCGTTTCACAGCACCCTCAGAGGGTTTGTACGTATTTTCCTGGTCACTTGCCCTTTTAAAGGGAAGCAGCTATAATGGCAACGTAAACTTGATAAGAAATGGAAGTGTTTACCACAGTACCACTTGTTCAAGTACATACCAGCAATGTGGGAGTACCGTTACCATGTGGCTGGGAAAAAACAACCAGGTCTGGATCCAGACAAGAAACAGCAACGTGTACGTCTACGGTACCTACTCCTCTTTTTCTGGTTGGAAAACCCACTGGTGAAATGTAATACCAAACAGAATGAATACAATAAAATCATTCATGAGTTTCGTTTTTGTTTTAATATGTTTAATTCTAAAAATCAGTGACGGAAATTATTGTACTGTTAAATTAGTTTGCACTGATACATTAGTTTTTCAATGTAACACTACAATTCCTTGAAACATATTATAATAATGATATACTTTTAATAATGTAACATTAGATAAATGTATAATTTTAAATTTACTAGCACATAGTAAATACATTGTAGTAATTCGGTATTTGAGAATTTGTCAGTTGCAATCTATACCGTTTTAATCAATAAGCTAAACATGACTATTCTTTTTTTCTTCCAACTAACCAATGGATCTATCTTTATTGAACATGTAGGATTCTCTCTAATAAATAAGAGACTTGCTTATCTTAATAGCTTTATGTATTTTCCAATTCAGCTTTGTCTTCCTTGTCTTAAGTGTTATAACGAAACGCTTAAAAACATTTCTTTCCAAGTGATACTTTGTATCTGTTAATCAACAATATATAAAAAAAACTGTAAAAGATCTCACTTTATACCTCAATTATTTTTGGAGCTATAGTAAAAATAATTTTTTGGACATCTTGACCTTTGGCAAAACCTCAACAACAAAACCTTACGATATCCTTTTTCCATAACATGACAATGATTACATGTATACGGAGGGTGGGACAGGTTAACAGAGTGTGCGAACTCCTCAATGGCACCCGACCCCAGCTCTTATGTTTAGTAGAGGTCAATGTTTGCTCTGCTCCTGATTTGTATTGTTTCAGTAGATTTTTGGTAACTCTTCGTTTTCTCCAAACATGCGTTTCATTTTAAAAAAGTTGCAAAGTGCAGTCGGTATGTAAACTCATGTGGACATGTTTTTTTTCTTTCTGTACATACCCGTGTACTCAAGCAAGGTACACTACCCGAGTTAAACATAGCTATTCATGAACATTGCAATTCTTCAGATCATATTTTAAAGAAAAATGCTCCCTTTATTTCTGTTTAAAATGTTCGTCCATTTGGGCAATTCCACTCATTTGTTGGCCATTATTTGAATCTATTTGAACCTACAATGTACACTTGCTGAGGATGCTAATCAGTTCTTAAAATATGACAAATCATGGATTTGCTGTTCTTGAAAAGAAGATTTTCTCTGTAACCTATATCCCTAAGAACAGCGTCGATGTCCCAGTTTTAACCCATCCCTGTGGAAAGAGGTCATGATTTCAACAATCTTGATTTTACACTAGCAAAGGATCATTTGATTTTTACTATGTATAATTAATTAAGCATGGCTTAAAATTACTTTTCCTGAAAACATTTTAAAAAGAAAATGTTCCTGAAGTAAAAAATTCCTATGTAAAACTTTGATAGCTCTATCAGTTGGGGTCATGATTTGATCAATTTGAATCTACATTACATGAGGACGCTTTCATGTACACGCACATACAAGATACTGCCTTCTTATTTAAAAAAAACACATAAGCCACTGTCAGATTTCAATACTAGTAATCATGGTCATATTGAATAGTTGAAATATTTGTGTCTCATATTCCTCCCCTGCATTTGATATAATTGACTTTCTATGAATTAACATATCCAGATTCTCTGCCTTCAGGACTACGTCTCTTATCATTGAAATCTTCAATACTAGTATTTTCGTTTTTGTTTATATATCCCGATTCGTCATCATCCACAATCTTCACATAAATGTGTTTCGGGGAATGTTCTGGAGCCAAGTCGGTGCCATCTTCTGGAACCTCCATGTTTGATTGTGGAATCGTTTCCTGTATCATTTCTATGGATTCATCAAAATCTTCGTTATCTGTGATCATGTTCTCGCTCACAGGATCATTTCGTGTTTCAAATTCCTCGTACGAAGTACCACCATCGAACACTGGAGACAAATATGTCGGATCTGATTTTAATCGTCCTCTTTGCTCCTGATTTAGCATTAAATCTTGTTCTCCAAGTTCAAAATTTAGAGTCTTATACTGAACAAACTGGTCAATTATATTGCTTTCGAGACCATTTCTGATGTCTGCTCTTTTAGTACACTTTTGATACACATATGTGACGACGCATAATCCAAAAAATAAGACAAACAGTCCAATTAAAATGATCCCAATGTAAACGACAAGCTCAGTATTTACTGAAAAATTGTCTGGATTGTAAGTGGAAGACGTAATGGTTACGCTCGGTTCAGTAGTCGTTGAACGACCCTCTGTAATATTTTTAATAATCCATGCTTTTGAACTCGTGTCCCATCCGTCTGATGAAGGGATTGCTTCTGCATAATATAATTTGAAAGATACAGTAAATAAATTTACTATAAATATTTCACTAAATATTCCTTAAATGAATTTCTAGATTGCAAACTTCTCCAACCCTACCTAAACAGATTAGAAGTTACACAATTTGACAAATCAATGCATGTCTTATATTAGTTTGTTTTTAAACTGTGTAAAACATGAATAGTAATAAGTATTATAACTGATGCTTAATGGTTTAAATTTTAGTTATGAATCAGTTCAGTATAACTTAAATGAATATGTACACTTGTAACTTGACCATCTTATTTTCAATGACATTTTTAGATAAAATTATGTACTAAGAATTGTACTTACTTGTGGATGCAATGCATCCATAACCATGATGGCAAAGATGTTCTTCACAATTGCAGTCTTTTTGGCAATCCTTTCCATAGCTCGGATAAGCACATATTGTAGAGCAATTAAATCCTAGATATCCTATCGGGCAAGCTGAAAGTAGAGATTGTACATGCATGATACATTGTATATCATAGTCATAATTTGAGTTATATAACTGAAAAATTGAAAATAACTCATACAAAAACTGAAAAATTTAAGTGTTTAGAAATTCAAAAATAAGGTTCACCTTCGCAAACCTTTGTAATTGTATTCCTCCAAAATCCTGCACAGCAAACAGGACCATGTACCCTTTGAAAACAATTAGAACATTAACTTCTCAAAAATTAAGAAAAATAAAATAAAAATTGCATGAAGATTTGACGAAAAATATACCCTCGACATAATTGTCCATTAACAAATTCGATGTGAGACAAGCTGATCACAATGACAGAAATATAAATCATCATTTCATCAGTCATTTTTAAAATTATCCATTTTGAATGAGGAAGTTATGTTCGATAGATCTGCCTTATCTCCTATTTATTTAATTCTTCCTTTTCATCTAAACTATTACAATTAATACACTGAATGCGTAGTGCTCATTTCAATTTATAATTTTTTACACAGTTGAAATGAAATACATGTATGCTATCCTTTTTCAAATGTTATGAGGTTAATATTAAAGGAAGTATGGCTTCAACGGAAATATTTACCATGGTAGTAATTAAAAAATAGGAAAACATAATTATGAAAAATTAAAATATACCAAGGTATATTTCTTTTTTTTTTTTGAATTAAAGTTATAAGAACAAAGAAGGACTGATTAGAAAATTCTATGCATTTTATTTCTATGGAAGGCTTATTATATATTTATTGACTTTCTACATTTAGCCTTTATCTTAACATCTAAAACTGTAAACAGGGGAAATATTCAATAAATCTATTTACATGTATTATCTTTTTATTATTTCAATATCCGAAATAAATAATATTTTCTCATAGATGTATTCATTATTTTCCGTCGAAAAAAAGTTACTGTGAAAACAAATTAACCATCTAAACATCTATTGTTATTTGCAAGTGGGAATAGGTGATATTGAAATTTTTAAAGAGTGGGAATAGGTAGAAGACACCGGGAAATTACATTATTTTCATTCGATGTAATGTAAAAATATATTTTTGGTATTAATATTTTGAGAGAAGTTAATTGTTGCAGCTCATAAAATTGGAAATTTTATTGTATTTATGCAAATGTATCATTTTTTATATAAATGACAATTTTAATAAAAACAAAATTTACTATCACCCGACGTTCTTCTACGCATTCTTGAGATGTTCTAACAAAAATTTGCTCTCGGTTGATTAAAAAAAATTCGATTTCACGTTACGTACACGTGTAAGTTGTGGATGTGATATCGGCATTGATTGATTGATTGTTTGACGTCCCAGTCGAGAATTTTTCACTCATGGAGATGCCACCAATTGCCAGTGGAGAGCTGCAACATCATAAGCTATGCTCGGCACTCGGGGAGCTCCTCTCAAAATGACAATTGTTATTATATTCCAAATATAATTTGGCAGATTTGTACATTTCAGTTTCAACGAAATCACGATGAACAGTCTTTTAAATATTTTTTCGTCTCATCTGATATAATTTGAGATTACATTGTACGCTGATTACAATTATCCTAAATACTTCCAAAATTCAAAAACTGATTTTAAAATAATTCTTTTTTTCAGAATTGTCACTCATATGCAAACCTCACCACTTATATTTTACATAGTCATTATAACATACACTCTTTTAAAGTCGGCGTCTACACAGATTTATTCCATGTTTACCCCTTTATCCCGTGGGTATGACCCAATGGATAAATTTTTCATATCCCACACTTAAGTGCAGTTATGACGTCATAATGGTTTTTGCGTTAGCGTGATGAAGTAAAATAAAGTGGAGTACTATATAAAACACTGTATAACATGTGAAGCATTAAACATGGGATAAAAAGAATCTCCCGTGATTTGTAGTTGGATATGATTTTTATACAACTCGTGTGTTTTTATCCCCTCGCCAAGATTCAGGGATAAAAATCACACAACTCGTTGGATAAATATCATATCCAACTACAAATCACGGGAGATCCTATATATATCTCGTATCTGGGTATTTTTAAATTGATTGTACTTTCCAGTTCACGAAGACGGGTTAATTAACAGAAAGCAGGTCAGGTGTTATTTTTTTCTTATCTCAATCTAATTCAGAAAACAACTTTATAAAAATATATTTAAATAAATATTTTTACAAAATGGCCTCTTGTTATTTTCAGAGTTTATAATATGTTTTTTTATCTATCTATCGAAGGTCTTTGCGTCTGCGCAATGAAGGTACCTGAAATGTCCTCTGCCAGGTAAATGGTAGGTAAAGTTTCAATAACATGTTATTTCTAGAGACACTTAAGAGGGCTTTTCACGAAGATTGCGTTTATATAAATCAACATAGGCAATTTGAGAAAACTACATGCTTCAAGCAGAAATTGTGAAATATTTCTTGGTATATTCTGATAATAAATTAAAATTTCTACTTTCGTTTTAGAAATCGCAAAAGAAATGTTTTACATACATACTATATTTTATACACTGTTTATCAAAAAAAAAAAAAAAATCATTGGAAGTTCAGTCAGCGAAACGCAATATTCATCAGTGATATACAGATTTATTATACAACCAATAGAATAAATAATTTACAACCTTGTATTTTATAATTCTAAAATTAATCATACCTAGAAAAGTTTAATCTCTAAAACTAATGTCAGGGGTCTATGTAGAATATGATCTTCAAAAATAAGAAAAAATACCTTTATTATTAATATAAATATATTACTCAAATGTAATCATAAACTGTAAATAGAATAACATGAGTACTTGGGTACCATTTGATTGACAAACAATATAAATTCATATACATTAATTTGAAATGACCCTCTTATTGTTTCACTTATTGCATATATATAACGATTAAACCACTCCAGACCTATAACCCAAAACAATAAAACAATATTGTATCATTGGGCCACACTAGTACTATATGAAGATGCAAATTAAGATTACAGCATAAGAAATTTTCAACAGAAAGACAAGATATAAACAAGAAATTTACTGAATTAAATTCATTTATTTTTTTTTTATTTCAGTTATATATTGAGTACGTTATGGTTAGATGTTAAAATTATTTCTTTTATTTCACAAACAAATATATTTAAAGGCTCTTTTGAGATTTTAATTTGTCGATTTTTTCATTATGGATCACCGGTTTTAAACTCATTGAGCCTTATTAAATTTCTTACAAAGCAGCATAAAAAGTGAAAACACCATGCAACACAAAATATGGTTTTCTGCCGTCATCCTGCTCCTTTATGTGAAGGTATTTTGTATATATGTTTTTGAGATTTGTTTTAAATTTGGGACAATAAATTTTTACCTTGAAGAATCAGACATTTTTATGTTTTTATTTTGAGAGCTATAACTTATCTGTTATTGTTATATTTCTTTTTAGAATGGTTTTTTCCTTGATGATAGACATTGTTTCAAGTCTTTAGAGACTATGCAGATAGTCGAAAGCTGTCCTCGTGACAAAAACGAAATGGAAGAAGCTGCCAAAGAAAAAAACTGTTCACATCATGCAAAGAACCAAAGTTGTACTGTTCCAGAAAATTTCAAATATCATTGCGTTATTAATGTTTTCAGGAATCAGTCTATCGAAGTTTGCGCCCCAGAGAGAAAAATTAATGGTAAAAAATGTTGCAAGCTCATCTATAATAAATTAAAATGTATGAAATACAGCCCCGCACACTTTTTATAATAATTGACACAAATCAACGTCACATTGGATCTTTTTTTTTTTTTTTTTTTTTTACAATAAAACTGAACATTATTGAGCTTAAGAATGAGACATTACTCAGTAATGTAATTAATATATGTTTGGAAAGGTACATATTTTTGAATTTTATTATCTTAAAGTTTCAATGTTGATGTTTAAAAGGGTGCTTTATTAATTAATGCTATGCTGTTATATCTGTATAATTCTACCCTAGGTATTTACAAATATTAATAATTATAATCATTTGTACTATTAATTGCAATTTTCAAACTGAATTCTTGTATTTTGCTATGTACTTTGCAGATTTTTCATACTCCTCATGGTATTGTCGAATTGTAGCTCCAAAATTGACAATGCTGCATAAAATAATAGGATAAAAAAATACTGTTTATCATTTACAGTCTGAAAAGTCTGGGTCGTATCTCACATAATGCGAGATTCAGAAAGTAGACCTGTACAAAAATGCCAGCTTTTTAACATGGAAAGCAGTCGAAAAGATGAGAAATGCTGTTATCATCTTGTGCATTAGTGTCATATTAATGTACAAAACACACAGAATTTACTTGATATATTTTAAAAAGAACGGGTACAAAGTCGGCTGCATTTGATAAGAAACCATAAAAACATTAGGGAACAGCTGTCATAATCTATCAGCCAAGAGTATATCAAAACCCTACCAATCATAATGTGTGAATTATGCTTTAAAGCAGTGAAATAAACTTGAGATTAAGTTAGAAATCATTTTAAAAATATATTTTTTCCCACGTAACATAATTTCGCATAATTAAAATTTAATATGACCATGTGAGTTTAAAAATTGCACGGAGCTGTATTATGATTCAAGATGTACATTTTGCGATATTCAAATATTAACTCATGTTAATTGGAACAGAATACAGTTTATTTTAACCACTTTGACAATTGTATCATAAATGCATTTTTGTAATATTCCGTGTTTATTTTGATGTTTTATGTGGTTTTTAGGCTTTTGTGTAGAATTCAACCTCGAAGGTGCAAGAATACAAGATCAATACCTCTCTGACTGTACAGTTTTAGACCCGCCTTGTCCAAAAAGATACAGTTCAACTGATGCTTATTTATGTAAGAACATGCCATACATACATCTGTATATATTATTTATATGAACTTGTGAGATATGATAAAATTACGGAGAATAAGAGTACAATCTCAAGTACTATACACATTGAAGTGCATTTTAGTTTACATTTTAATGAAGATTGCATGATATCGAAACACCCTTGCTAGGAAATCCTTTTTACACTTTCAGAACATCATATATTTGTTGCTATTCACAAACAGTATATAAAGAATATTACTCCACGGTACAATTACAAGTACATTTTAAAATATTGTGACTTATGGTAAGCTTTAAAAGGAATAATACATACTAACAGGAATCATTATTTCTATTCACATTCTCTAGATCAGGCGTGTTATAAACACTCCTCGGTCTCGGCAAACACGACTACTGACGAAATTTTCTCTGCCGGGAGCAAAACTACATCGCCTAGTAATTTGTTGCCGGAAAGTGAAACTGACAATAAAACTAAGTGAGTTCTTATTTGAATGAATGTAACATGTACAATGATTAAAACAACTAAACGCTAACATAAATATGAATTGTTTTTCTCATTATTTAACAGGGCATTGTGGATATCTTTCACAGTTTTTGGAATTATTGTACTGGTTGCCATTCCTTTACTTCTAATCTGTCGATGGAGTAAATATTACATATCTTTCTTGGTCAATTAATAATGTTATAAGTCTATCAAGAAATATCTCAATTTCAGTTTTAACAACTCCTAATGCATTGCGTAACAATAAAAATGATTTCAAGATATTTCATTTGTTCAAAGAATACACTATCATGATTACAAACATATCACTTTGATGTAAATAGGAAGAAGGAAAAATCGAAAAAAACGAAGAGCAGGTACTGGAAGTGAAACCGACGCAACTAATGGAAAAACAAAATCTGAAATAGGTAAATATCTTTGGTTTGTATATATGCAGATTCTACTTTTAATGGTTATTTCCATAAAATTCAATGTAGAATTTCATTGTGAACAAAGCTCTGAAGTATGAAAATTAAACATAAAATGTGTTTTATCTTTAAAACTGAACAAAAAGGAAATGTTAAGAATTGAATGATTAGCTGTTTATAGATTTAAATGAGATATCAAAAGTGTTTTAAATGATGTATTTCTATTTATTTTGTAGAGGAAATGAAGCCCTTAGTTATGCATGATTTAGAGGGCAAGTATTTCCATAATGTGTTAAATCAAATATGTTTTATCTTTAACCCATGTTTCTCATACATATTTATTTTTCATGTAAAAATATTTCACACTAATTAAGTTTACTATATAAATATTTATATTTCCAGACAAAATGACGAGACGACAAATAAAAATGGGAACAACAACAGATAGATATAGTAAGAATTTCATTGAACAAAATATTTTTTTTTTCAGAATGTGTTTAATGTTAAATGTTTAATTTGAAATAGAGAATGAAAAATACATTTCATAAGATTTTGGAAAAACTTTTTGTAAAAGAATTATATGGAGATCTCGAACAGTATTCAATATCAAAGTTCATAAAACAATACAAAATAGGAGCAAAGCAAAAACGGACCTCCGAAACAGCGGTGGGATCAGGTGCCATAGAGGAGTGAGCATCCCCTGCTGACCAGTCACACCCGCCGTGTGCCCCTTGTCATGATCGGGAAATAACGGAAAATATGTCGTCAATTCAATGTATAACTAATAATATGTATGAAAAACACCAGTCAGCATTTGACTTAATCATAAATTGTATTGTCTGACAAGGTCATTGTATCGACCATAGAATTTACGAAATGATAACTTTAAACGAGACTGCTGATATTCTTGTTTCATCAACTTGCTTGTCAATGTCAATAATTTACCTCGTTTTAGAAACTGTTCATACGTAGAGCATGCTCTTGCGTATCGAATCAATTGAGATAAATACACACCGTTTGCAGGTGATGAAGGTACTAGTATATGGCTGCATAAGTAAGGGAAGTTGACGATAGAAAATTTAAAGTCACCATGTTTATCATATAGCTTGGATGTCAGATTACAATTAACGTCTATTCAAAGTAAAATATCCAAGTATGAAACAGATTTGTCAGATTCTGTAGTATCTTTTATCTCAAACTCTCCAGGATATATCGTATCGATGAAGTAATGGAAATTATCTTTATTGCCAATACGTCGTCGAAGGCCACAACAAAAGTTTTCTTATTTTCACGCAAACGATTGTGCAAAAAGTCTGCTTCATATGAATACAAAAATAGGTCTGCTAATAATGGAGCGCAGTTGGCACCTTTGGGAATTCCAATAGATTGTTAGAAGACCTGGTCTCCAAAAACCACATAGATATTGTCAATCAGAAACTAATGCATTTCTTTGATGTTAACTTCAGAATACTTGTGTGTGCAATCAGAGTATATTTCCTTGCTGTGTGACATTGTACTAACAAACTACAAATTTTACTATTTTAGCATTTACAGCGCAAAAGTCAAAGGAAGAGTTAGCAGAAGAAAACATAGGTAAGTTTAAAAAAATTGAAGTCATCTGAGGTATTGCCTTAAGTGGGTCTTCTGATTAAAAAAAGTTTCCCACATATGTCCTGTCTGTCGTGTGCTGTCAATGAACTTTTCCAGATCTACAACTTTATCTCTAAAACAACTGGATCTTATCAACTAAATTCAATATTGTTTACATGAAAAGCCTTGATCTTTTTCAAGGTGAGATTATTAAGAATTATTTCAAATTCCATGACATCTTCTTATCTTATTCTATTGGGCCTGTGAAAATGAAACTTATCTAAAAGCTTCATCACATAGAATAATTTTCAAATGTCTTCATATCATGCCTCTTTGGCTTGGATGATCCCATGAAGGCAATCAAAGTTTAACATAGGAATTTAGTGTAAAAATCATATTAAAAGAATCAATGCTTTCATATTTACATAGACTATCCTAAGAAAGCTAGGTTATAATTAGATACAGTGTACTGGTTTTAATCATGATCTCCGGGAATTATAGTATGGACTAGAACGGGTGATTAAAGTTATTCATAGTAGCATAAAGAAAATTTCTTTACAAAACTTACTATCAGGAAAATAAAATCCATAACCAGTCGTATAAAGGCGCATCATCGGGGAGAGGATATTCTAATTTGTTGAAATCCTGACTCCCGGGGTAAGTGGGGCCTCATTAGAAGATCACAAGTATACGTCACCCATGTTAAATTGCATCAATAATAAGAGATGGTGAGTCAATTCTTTCATGGCGTGTGATTTTCAATCCCAAGGGGAGACTGATTCTTCAAATAAGATCCTTTAACTGAGGTCCCTTAAAAGCTTGGCGCAGTAGGTGCTGGCATGATCTTTTACTGCTCAATTGACTCGAGTGCCGAGTATAGGACAAAATTTACAATCTTCCACCCGCAAGTGGTAGGGTTTCCATTTGAATATTCTAGACAGGAACCTTACACGTCAAACAAAGTATAAATATTTTAAAATGGTTTTGGAATTTTGGAAGTATTTAGGATAATAATAATCAGCTTAATCTCAAATTATTTCAGATGAGACGAAAAAATATTTGAAAAGCTACAAGACTTTTAATCGCTACTTTGTTGAAACTGAAATGTACAAATCTGCCAAATCATGTTTGGAAAAAAATAACATTGTTGTTATGATTGGAGCTTCGGGTTGTGGGAAAACTAATGCTGCAATTCACATGCTATTCGAAGCGGAAAAGGAAAACTGGGTTTTACGAAAATTTGGATCATGGGAAGAATTTACTCTTTTAGATGCAAATCAAAAGACTGTCGTCTTTATCGATAATGTATTTTATGGAACTGATAACTACGATTTAGAAAATTGGTGGAAGGAGTTGGATGAAATATATGGAAACTATCTAAAGCAAGGAACACAGAATTCACATGAAGAGTCTATGGTTAAGTTGCGTCTCATTATTACTGCTCGAGAAAATGTTATTGAAAATGCATGTCAGTTTATGAAAAGGATAACGCCCGTATTTAATGATACTTATCGGGAATACGCAAATAAATATCCTTTAACCGACGAAGAAAAAAATGAAATCTTTCATAAACAAATTGAATTTGCAGAGAAAGTAAAACATATTTGTTCACCACCAGGTGATTGTCATGGCTTCAGAACAAGTATATTTAAAGCTGAGGGTCCAATTGGTTTTCCCCTTTGTGCCCATTTATACGCATGCAAAGAGGAATACAGAAGGCGTGGTGCTAACTTTTTTTCTCATCCAATCGAATTTCTCAAAATTCAAATAGAAGATGAAGTCCGTAACGACCAAACCTCTAAAACCAAAACCCTCTTTTTTGTCCTTTTTCTTTATGAATGGCATTTAAAAACACATGATCCACATGCAAAGCTCAATCCAGAAAGCGAAGTTGCATGCAGGCAATTTTTGAATGCAATATCACCCGATCTTATGGACAATTTTAGCCCTTTAGATTTCAAGGAGTTAAAAAAGTTTGCACGTCACTTGTCTGGTTCATTTTTTATTGAAGTCGAAGGAGGAGGGTTTAAATTCGTTCATGACAGTGTATATGAGGCAGTGGGGACATACTTTTGCGAGCGTTATTTTGACAAAGTCATTCCCTTCTTTCCATTTGATGTGATTCAAGCTCAGGAATACACTTCTCTGAGAAAGGACCAAATATCAAAACTTGTCCTGAGATTTTTATATGAAGCGTTTAATCAAAGATTTTCAAAAGTTTTTGGATTTAACGTTTTTAGATTGAAAACTTTTTCGGATTGTTTTTGTGATGAACTAGAGAAAAAAGGAGACAAAGACATTGAAAGTTTTTTTTCTCTACAAAATGTCGGCTCTAACGTTAAACTACCCGTTTTGTTTTGGGCTAGTCTTAACAAGCATCATTATTTAGTAGATAAAATGTTTGGCATCCTCAGCAAACATAACATCAATACTGACTATCAATTTTATCTTTCATTGTATGGTGAATGCTGTTCAAGAAGTGAGCATATAGTGACAAGACTAAATGGAATGCTTTTCAATAATATGGAAGAAATAAAGAAACGCGTTCTTGATTTTAAAGACGAAGAAAAGAACACAGTTCTACATCTTCTAATAATGTCAGAGAGATCCGACAGCACTGTAGCAGAAGCAGTGGAGAAATTGATTAGAGACAAAGCAAATATTAATGCACGCAACAATTTAAATATGTCACCATTAATGGTTGCTGTCCAGCAAAAAGCAGAAAGATCAGCAGTAATAAAAAGGCTAGTTGAAAGCAAAGCAGAAGTGAAATATAAGGATAGAAATGGAGCTACTGTTTTTCATCATTGCATGAATTCAGAAAATAATGATGAAATATGTGCCAAGAATTTAAAGCTTCTCTTAGGTGGAACCAAAAGTAAAAGGTTATTAAATAGTGACGACAACGATGGAGAATCGGTTTTAAACGTTGCTGCAAAACAAAACAAATATAGTAGGTTATTATGCATTTTAACTATTCTTGAATGTGAGGATGTCAATGCCTCTACATTAAATTTAGATGGATGCTCTCCAGTTTACAATGCTGTGAAGTACTTGAAGGCAAAATCTCTATTTAGTGAATTGGAATGTTGTGCAAGATTGATTATTTTCATTTTGTACGGAGTGAATCCGGACAAAGTAGCAGACGATAAAACAAGTGCCAAACAAATTTGTTGTGCTGAATATAAACATGCCTTAAAAATTTTAAACAACCATGATGCAGAAGCTATGGAAAAAGAACTTACAAAATTAATTGCACTCGTTCAAGAAACAGTAGAAACGAAGGCAAATATAGAACTCCCAGATTGTTCTTCAAAATTGCCAGAAAGTATAAAATTGCTCATACGACAAGGAGTTCACTACTTGGCATCCGCTGAACTATAGTTCTCTTGCAGAAGTTAGTGATCTTCCATTCTATTTTTAGCATAATATTTGCAGAGGACATATCAGCGATTTTTGTGTTTATCGGCGAGTACTTCACAGAATATTTGGGTTTATATTACTTAAGGTAATTTGTAAACGAATTGGTTATTGGAGGCTTTGAAGAAAATTTTTAGACACAATTTGTATTTAAAAGTATTATTATGCATGTTAATGTTATGGATGTGTGCTACTTTAATGATAAAGAAATTAAAGAAATATTTTCAACGAAGGAGGTAGATATTTGTTTGCAATTATCTTTTTATAAAATAAGAATCAGTGAACTTAATAAAAACTAAACTTTATGACTTTGACTTTTGTATCAACTTTTTGCATACTTTTGGAATAATCAGATATATAACTTTGATGGAAATATTATGCAAGCAAACGGGTCAGTTGAATGCATTTTAAGTGTTGAGATTAACAAAATATCCTTACAAATCTGAATAACTTGGTAAGCAAATATGTCATCAGAAGTTATTGGGGAAAAACACACCTTCAAGATTATTTATTTTATTTTGTTTAAATGTATTTGGCAAATTATATAAAGGGGAGATGGTGTCTCTATTATTCTATGCCTATAATACCTGAGCTTTTTAATTGGCCCTTTAGCATTTTGATTTATTTACGTGACTGTACTCACTATGACCACTATGATATGCATCATTTTCCCAGAGTTTTAGTAATATATAAATGTAAAACTGCCATAATTTACTAAGGCTGTCTCAGAAAAACTTTAGTTATTAGAATATCTGGGATCAATTGTTTATAGCATAACCTGGCTATTTTATGTTGATATTGTGGGTCTTACACGCTTAAAACATTTCTATATCCTCAAGCAATCAAATAATTTACCAGTAGCCGTCCAATACACTATAACCACTATATAAATGTAAAAATGCCCGAATTTACAATATGTACTAAGGCTGTCTCAGAAAAACCTTAGTTATTAGAATATCTGGGATCAATTGTTTATCGCATAACCTGACTATTTTATGTTGATATTGTGGTTCTAACACACTTAGAATATTTCTATATCCTCATGCAATTAAAAATTACTAGTAGCCGTCCAATAATAACTAATACCAGTTCAAAAATATATTAACAGACGACAGTGATAACAAAATCGGAAAGTTTTTTTTTTAAAAATAAGGATTTATGTCATGGATATATGCCGAATACTGTTCTATTTGTAACCTTATCGGACAGTTTGAGGCCTGTTAGGTAAATTTGATAAATTTTCATATTGAGTAGTACATGTACATGATATATATCTTATATAAAACATTGCCAAAACTTACCTGGAGGAGTTCAATGATCACAAATTTGGAGTTTAGGCATCCATTGTTTTGAAATCGTGTAATAAGTAGATAAAAGAAATGAGACAGTAAAAACAGTGAGGGAATTTCATTTCATTTGAGTTTCATTTAATATTCATTCAATGGCAGTCGTTTAGCCAAGCAGAACAGAGGTCCGGTGGTGAAGGATTTAAAAAAAAAATTGAATCAATTTTTTTTTATTTATTATGTGCCTAAATTGACATTGATACGGGCATAATTTTTGGTGAAATTTTTATCATCACCATGGAAAGTAAAAATGCGAATTTTATCCCGAGGTTTTAGTTTATATAATGGAAATTCTCAGTTTTTAAAGTGCGGCCATCAGGGAGCAAACCTTTGAAAATTAGGAGATTTGCAGATTCTTTCTTAGAAATAGATTAAATTTTGCTTATATAAAGTGTATATTCAGAAACACTTTAAAAAATTCGAAAGTCTTAATTTTAAGGAAAGTTCAAACTCGATTTTTTTTTTCAAAGATTTGTTATTTTGAAGCAACTTGCGTTTGTTTTCCCTGATTTTTTCCTAATAATTCTTTTGGTTTTTGGACATACACATGTATTTATCCTTTATTTTACTCTTCTTTTTGTTTTTCAAATACCGTCCGATTTTGTTATGATTGCCGTCCGGTAATATAATATCGAACTGGTGATTATTACTATCGGACGGCTACAGGTAATTTTTTAGACTGCAAGAACATAGGCATAATGTCACAGCAATGTTTTAAATATCTAAACACAGAACACAGGCTAGAAAAACAAGCTTAGGGAAAACAAACGCAAGAAAATTCACATGTTATAGAATAGTAAATTTGTGAAGAAGAAAACTGTGTTTGAACATGAAAATTCTATACAGTCATGTATCAATCGCTTAACACATGTTTCATATAAAATAGTTTAGTTTCCTTTTACGTATAATTGAGACATGAAACGTAGCCCTAACTATGTATTCCAACAGGGAAAGAAGAGTTGGAATATGCTTTACAAAGATCAAAATCCTTGAATTGTTGCCGGGGGTGTATCAAACTTTCATATTCCATAGAAACCTATATAGTCGTAATAATATTGAAAGACTCGAACTTACTGAAACGAATGGTTGCAATCAGTTATTATAATTTATCAAAAAAATTATAAATTATTAACAACACAAGCCTACCCTGAGAAAATAGTGGTTAGAGGGGGGGGGGGGGATAATTTCTTGGTGCCTCCTAATACTTTTATTCATTTTTCAATTTGAATCTAATAACTTATGAATAAAATTTCCTTTATTGATACAAAAAGCCCATATAATAACTTATTGTCACAAAATATTATTATTATGGTATGACCACAACATTACCAGTAGAAGAGTTTTCATCACTAGAAGGCAATGATTCGTCACTACATTTACTGTGGATTACCTCTAGATAAACGCTCGCTTTCTGCAATGACGATTGGTTTGATTCAGAGCTATCAAATGGTGGAAGACTACAAATTGGATCGAGATAGACGGGATCTGATGTATTTTCACTGGAATCATTTATCATAATTTTCTTATTTTCCAGTCCTTTGTACCTGTCAACAGCAGTTAATTCGGCTGTGCCGTATCTATTGCTAGTAGCTCTTTTTCGAAAACATTGTTTATAAAGATAAGTAGCGACAAAAACACCAAACAGCGTCACAAAAACGCCAACTAGGATAAAAATTCCGTACAAAATAAAGTCCGCTTTCGTCTCATGCTGTTTTATTGTACTTATCATCTTGGTTGTTTGAAATGCAAGTTCTTCGGTACTCAAAGTGTTTTCAGATACAGCTGATGTTCCAAAATACCTGGTAGCTAAAAAAAAGATGAGTGAAAAATATAATTTTATATGTATGTTAGTATCCTGTATAATTTCAAAAAAATGTGTCTCTTTACTTCTCTGTTGAAGACATCCTAGTACAAAATCGCAAAGATTTTCTCTACATTTGCACCCGCCTTGACAATCTTCTCCAAAGCTAGGATATTTGCACCTTTCTGAGCAGTTTATATTATGGTAACCAACAGGACACTCTAAATTTAAAGCAAGAAATTTCTTTCTCTAAGGTTAAAAAAAAACAAGAAAAACACCGAGGCATTATTCCAATTAATATTGATAAAAAGACCTACTCTCACACATTGCATTTTCTTTGCTCCAAAAGTATCCTGCGTAGCAAAGAGATATCTGACGACTAAAAAATGTAAAACGTAACATGAAAAATTACCTGAATATGCAAAAATGGAAATGAATTTCAGAGAATGCAAAAAATGAGATAACTGTTTTACCTGTCATTGGTGGAAAGAACAAATTTGCACACAATAAAAGAAAACGTAATTAGATTATATTTTGTCATTGTTAATATGCCTATACGATGAAAATAGAAATATATCCAGAATCATTAAAATGTAAATAATTATGAAAAAATTATTCAATGTTTCCGCATGCATAGTTTAAAAGGTTACATGAAATGCGATCTATTTGATTTCAGGAAATACATGTATGTTGGTACACAAATAAGGAAATAAGATTTTTAAAAATATCGAGAATTTCTAAATTATATTGATATTTTAATGACATTACAAATTGCCCATATTACATAATTTTCGCAGTTGTTTGATAGAAATCGCATCGGAAAAAAATCGCTTTATGTTATTTAGTACTCCAAATATTAGAAATCTAAATACATAATGATGGAACAATATTTTGATACATTTGAGAACATTGTTGAAAAGTATTGCGAATTATTAAAAACAAATGAGTAAAATTTTGGTTTCTGTATGCATGTGTTCCATTTCTTTGAAAAGCAAATTGGATATTTAGCATCCAATCGTGCTCCCGACCTCTTCATCAGCGATATCAAAACGGACGCTGCGATAATTTTATTTTATTTTTTTTCTTTAAAATTCAAAACGAAAATTGCCAATCTATTTAAATCTTTTTCAGGTATTTGTTTCTGTGAATTTTTATAACTATATGATGTCTGTAAGAGTAACTAAAAAGAAGAGTCCGTGTAATTTTTGAACGGCCTCCGTACACTTGTATTTTCTTCAGTCTGCAATTGTATCGTCTTTCGTTATTGCCATGCAAAGGCTGACTACATGTTTCTTCATGTTTTGTTTTAACAGGGAACTATTAATATGTCAATTCACTTGTATACTTAATTATACATTACATTTTGAAATAATGTTATCGTCATTTAATGTCTCTGAAGACTTCATTACTCTTTCTATAAGCGATGAAGTAGTCTTTGGTGCACTGTTAACGGGAGAGAGGGGGGGGGTAATTTTTCGGATATATAAATAATATAGAAAAATTTAAAACAACTACAATGTATACGTATGCTTGTGCTGTGCCTCTGCAATAAAAACACATTTGATTACTTTTTTTGTTCGTCAGGGAATTTTTGGTGGTTGATAGTAACCTCAACTGAAAATGTTTGCACCTCACTTCCTACGGAGCCTGCACCAGTATATGGTAACGTCACTACACGAGAAGGAGGGACGTAAAAACAACATACAATCAATCTTATGAATGTATTTAGTCGTATTTTTGACCTACGTACATACATTCGCGTATCACCTTCTTGCGACTTGTTGACTTTTAATGTCGTTTTTGCGACGTATTTGTCGTTTGTAAGACTTATGATCTTATCAATCCGACTATTGCAACTAATAATGTCATACGTACGACAAAGTATCTTATTTTTGCGACATTCTATCATTTTAATTTAGTTTGAATCAATATTTGGTATGTACAAATTATTGTATGTTGTATGTACGGGTGTGATATAATTATTATTTCATAAGTACGACATAATGATCTTGAACAAACGACTTGATATCTTGATATCACCTGAACGTATATTGACACTGGAGAATCTATATTTAAATATCTCAAGCATTCCTCTTACAGGACTTTGATCAAGTTAAGGTAACCGAATCGTTAAGGTGGGTTGAAACGATATATATATGTATGTACTAAAGTGCGCTCTATCGGATGTGTGCTAACAAATATTAAGTAAGTATATCTGATTGAGACATTTATAATTTGTACATCTTGTAATAAAACAAGATTTTCTCAAATCACAAAACTAGAAGGAATACCTGTTATATTTTAAAAGTAATAATCACTTGCAAAGAAAAGGGAAAAGACATAAAAGTTAGAATATTACAGAATAGAAAATCTACTTTCGTTTTAAATTTCACCTTGAAAAGGCATATAAAATATGTTTAATGTTCCTTATTTCTCCTGCCAGACAACTGAGCTTGATTTTTTTGGTTAAGTAGGCAAAAACAAACAAAATTATTGAAGTTAAAAAATGTCATTTATTGAAGTAAATGACGTAAAAGTAGTAAAACATACTTACAATACAAGAAAGGGGGTCAGGAAAGGGGATTTAAATATAAAATATTACATATCTTTATCACAATATTGTACAAACTGACCCCAAGCACTTAAAATATGTTTACTAATTTAGAAGACATTTCATAGGACATATCCTATTTTGACTGCGGATTATATGGACATCGTAACCTCTTGAATTTAAAACCTACTTTAATATATTTTACATGCTTTGAGTTTTCAGGTTGTAGGAATCTTATTAGGGTTATGTATATAAAAGTTAGCCTATCCATACGTGTACGGATAATACTAGACCGAGAGAAACATTTACTTCTGTATTGAAGACCTAGATGTTCTCATGATCTTTGAACATCTGCCCCTGTTTTGTAGTGCATTGGTCACTTCTTACAATTCCTTGTCATGAACGTATCAAATCGAATGATCACAAGCCATGTAATTCTGAAAAATATATGTTTCCTATAGCTATTGTAAAAAGTAAAGTAAAAACACATCTGTATCGGATTGTACACAAATACGCATATATATAACTTTGAGTTCTGTATTGTTACCGCTCTTATTTGACAGAAATTTAAAAAGGCGGAAAAATGTCCATTTCCTTAAATATGCCATGCTTCAGGATTCTTTGCAAAAGATGCAGATTGTAAGAAATATAAACACTTTTCTACTTTTGTCCATCAGTTTACACGTGAGTATATATCATTTTCTGGCATTCTTAATTCAAGTATGGCTTTAAAGAACATTGAATTAAAATGATTTTTTAAATCATTTTTTTCAAATTAAAGAAGTATTCTGTACAGCATTAAAGAGTTGAGGGGAAAAAAAGAAAATGATTTTCAACTTAAAAAAGTATGAGGTGCCGTTTTCGTATTTGTTATCATTAATAATTTTAACTATTCGAATATTCAAATAGATAATATCCTCTGTTCTAAATTGGATAAGTGATATCGCTTATTTGAATATGTGATAGCAACCTATATGCGTTTCCATAAATGCCAATATATATGAATTTAAATATCTATATTGGATTCCGAAACTTCATAAAAACTCTTTTAAATAAATATACATAACGGGTTCCAGTGCAAAGCCCATTTCTTTACTCCCCATTAAGATATTAACAAATTGAAGGAGAAACTTCAGGCGTGCTGTGTAAGAAATGGTGTAAATCAAATGTGGATACTAAAAAATCTCAAGGAATTTTCGGAAAATTCGAAATCACAAAATTTTCGATATGTTTTTCTGTGGAGTCGATATATTATTAGATTGACTGAACGAAAGGGATACACTCTTTATCTTATGCTTAGTGAGTTTAACAGGAAAAGCATTTGAAAATAATAAAAGCAAAATTGTAATTTTTATAAAGATATCATATTATAGAATTTTTGGATTTTTTCCTCAACCCAGTGACTTCACAATATGATAATTGATTTTTTTATAATAAAGAATATATATTAAATAGAATGTTTTGTGCGTTGATCGATCATGTCAGTGGTCAAAGAGAACAATCGAAGATGTTACCAAATGCCCATTAACTGTTGAAGAAGTGGAAAAAGCCGCAAATATAAAAAATTGTAAAGCCTTGGCTCAAAAGCAGAACTGCACCGATCCTTCAAATTTCAAATATCATTGTGTGATAAATGAAGAAGAAGACTCACTGGTAGAGGTCTGTGCTCCAGCATACTACATTCATGGTGAGTAAAACATTATGTATAATTTAACATAATACACATGTAAATAAGGTGGACTAAAAATAATTTTGATAATTTTCACAAAAAGCAATCATAATCTAATACCATTTACTAATTTACAGGTTTTTGCACAGAATTTAATGTGAAAGGTCTACTGATACAACCGCATTTCAGCATAAAATGCAACAATATTACACCATGCTCAGAACGTTATTTATCAACATTAGCATATCAGTGTGAGTAAACAACAATTAAAACCATACATTTTTCAGAGTGGTTAATTAGTGAAAAAACACAAAGTTACTCATCAATAAAAAAAAGTGATACAACGTCAAGAAACCATTGTTTTTATTTTCTCCTCCGGGAAACCATAATACATGTATATATGTATATTTATGATATACAGATAATGTTATCTATGTTGAACAGAATAGGTAACACTTTGTACATACACGATGCAATCATTTTTTTGCGTACTTAAATTAAGTGGCACTGTGCACTGCCTTACGTACGTCTCCATATCAAGCAGATATTTGAGTTTTGGTGCTAGCAAACATGACCAGTTTAATATACCCATAAATGATTATCAGTTGAAATTCACAAAATTTACAAACTGCCAACAAATGCAGTTCTGAAATTATGTTTATATGTAGTATAAATTTATGATCATATAGGTCACAGTACCTTAATTTTAAATTGTATTTCTACTACATCACATCACAATTCTTTTTTTTCAATTTCAAGAAACTGACAAATGAAAGTTATGCTCAAGAAGTAAAAAGACTGATTAAAGAAGCCAAGGTTTGATTTATAATGAGTGATAATATAATTATTTATTTTATTTACATAATGAAGTTCCAAAGTGTTATGATGTGGTAAAGAAGCGTACTTTTTCCCCCCTGATTAATGAGACAACGACCATTTCATTTGATTCATCTGACAGTGCAAAAGGGGACGGTGTCATTAAATGGCAAGTTTATGTTACCACACTTTAAGTTACAATTTATTTACACAATCTGTGCTTTGCAGATATAAAAAATAAACTTACTGTGTATGTTTGCAATATGCATGTGACATAACAAATTATACGATAACATATATAAGAACACACGCCATTGATATTTATCTTTCCCTACTTCACCTGACTGTGATGTTGTTAATGTGATATGTAGATTATCAAATTAGGCTTTCATGATTTAAAAAAAAAACAAAATGAGACAAAGATTTACCAAATAATCATGCATGTGCAAAATTGTTTCCTTCGGTTGATTTTTGTCTTTCAAACCAAACATGTAAAATCAATTTATACAAAGGTATTGAAAAAAATATCATTCTCCTTCTTATTTTATCAATTTGATGTCATTTTATTTTTTCGACATGTTTTAGTACGTTTGATTATATGTCATCAATCATATCATGATATATCTAAAGAATCTGGGGGGATAAGTGAGTCAAATGCCCACAAGGATTTTGTCGCTCTGTAGGCATTTCGGAAATTTCATAGTTGTACGATTTACCTAAACATTTAAACTTTGTACATCACTGTCCAAATGACAATATCTATATGTTAACAGTATTTTTAACGTGATGCTTTTCATATTGCGTGTTAATTTTTCTATCAAATGATTATGTCTTCAGGGTTTGGGAGATGGTACGCTTTACTTTTCCTTTTAACTGTTTTTGAATACAGAACAGTCATATCGCGCTGGCTACCCATGATTGAATTTGTTTACATTTTAATCGTGTAATGCAGTCTTGAACTAAATGCATTTATGCCTCCTCCTTCCCTACCTACAAAATCAAAATTAGACAAACTCACAGGTATGTTGAAAAAAGTTTATTGATCAAAATATAATAAAATTTTTGATCAAATAAAATCATAAACTTGTACAAACTTTTTTTAAAAAAATAATTCCAGTATAACAAAATGGATTTCAAAATGTTGATATATAAATTACAGTTTCCTTAAACAAAAATGGATTAAACATTATAAAATTGTTAATTCAGTTCCATTGTATCAAAATGGATGCTACAATGTAAATTTGCAAATGAAGTTACAGTATCGCAAAGGATGGATTTGTCAATGCAAAGGAACATCAGTAATCCGCAAACATATCACATATAAAATCAAAAGAGTAGAATAATACAAAAATTACAAGAAACTAAATATCTGCTTGATATCCACAAAAATGCATAACATAATGAATATCTATAAAGCATGTATCAAAAAGTATCAGATAAGTGTATTTACACAAAAATCGACTAGTGGCAACAGGTTAAAATGTTATTTCACATGTAGATTGAAAACATGTTTATTATAGGTAAAACATTAATTGACCGTAAATAAATTCTTCATCTTATTTATTCATTTTGTTTTTTGTAAAAAAAAAATGTTTATCTAATTTTAACCTGAACTTAAAAAAATCGTAATTCGAACACTCGCGACAGGTAACTGGTTGCTTCAACTCCGCCGCTATGACTACTGAGCCACGAAGTCGCACAGACATTTCCCTTTAAATAGCAAACAGTTCTATATATAGCAAACGCACAACTGGACTTAGAGTTTTTGAGAATATGTTGCGAAATTTAAGTAGGTAAACTAACTTTTTTATATAAAGTGGGTCTTCGTACCATTTTTTTTTAAATGTTGAGAGATACATTCTTCCATACCCTTTGAATATTTGTTTACAAAAAAATGGTACGAAGACCCACTCCATATAAAAAACACAGTTTTAACATTCAATGTCTATCATTTTTACGGTTACTAAGTGTATAACTACTTTAACGGGTTAATTACAATCAATTTGTAAGTAATTTGATTCAAGTTTAACCTTTACTGTATGCATACGGTTATAAATTACTCCCAAATTTAACAAAAAGAGGAATTTGCAAGATTTTATTTAATCGATATTTTACTTGCCCTTGCGTAGGCATATGACTCGCCTAATCCACCCAGATTCTTTATTCTAAATTCAAAGACGACTTGATAAGCAGCCTTCATTTAAGAGAGTGAATATATATATAAATGCCATGCATGTGATATCATAGAAAGCTTTATTAATAGGTGGGTATTGCGCAGACTGTGTATTATACATGTACATTGTATATGGGGAAAGTATTTTGAGAAGCACACTACGTTTTCTTGTTCTCTGTAAGATTAGTAATTTCCTCTCTTCCCTTGAATCAATTTGTTTTCATTATTCCTAATTTGAGCTCTTCTTCAACTTTTCTTTAGGTACATATATTTCCTGATAGTCTTTGTAATCACAGCATGTTTTGTTTTTGTACCTGTCTTTGTTGTGTGCATGTGCGGATACCGCAGGAAGCAAGGTAATTTATTGCAAAGAATCCACTCGATGTATTTCATTTTAAAATCTTAAAAATGGAATTAAATGGATGTTTTTTTTAAATCAAATTAGGCTGGATGAAAATTGCATGAATTATATGAGTTTATAAATATGAAGTTGAAGCATATGTATGTGTTTGTGAATCTGCGAATGCTTAAGCGGACTTAATTATAGAGAGTGAAAAAATTATACTTTGAAAAATACCTCTTCATTCTTGTGAAGATGTTATGACATCAAGCCGTTGAAAATTTGTTATTTTATTTCAGTTTCATTTAAGATAACACTTTTTTTTACAGAACAACAACGAAATGACTTAAATGAAGAAGGTATTATGTAATTTATATATACCTGCAATAAATTATCAATCCTCAATGAGTCAAGTTTGTTTGATTTCTGGTTTTACTTGTAGTGTGTCACATAATACATGTATGAAGAAAAGAATTCTAAGTTGTGAAAAGTACAAAATTTTACTTTTTAGGTGTGGTATCCCAAGAATTGCTCCGAAAAGAGGCTAAGAAGGGTATGTTTATATTTTATTCATGCAATGATGTGAATTGTAAAGTAACAGTAGGAAATATACAAAGATTTCAAGTTGTCCATGGTCGTGAATAACAATTCGTACTCAGAAGCATTTGTCAATATTCCAAGAGTGAAGTATGTATACAAATCATTTTCTGAATATTAAAACATACCGGTATATCATAAGATCAAAGATCTATCAAATAAAACAAACTTGAGTAAACGTATACTAGTTACAGGATGAGTTTACAGGAATGCAAGGTGGATTGTAGTCATTTACAAATCGCAACCATGAATACATATAATTAAAATGAAATTAAACTTCCCATTAAGGGAAATAAAATTTCAAATTTATTTTTCTTGATTACAGTGTAATTTTTTAAACGCGAAAGGTGATTAGTCTTTGAAGAAACTAATTTGTACCCCTCGGAACAATGAAACAGATCGCGTGTGCAGTTTAAAAACAATTATTTGTAAATCAACATTTATAGTATTAAGATATTTTTTAAAAGTTCAGATATTTTTTTTATATATATAACTCGTAAATATTTTACTTACGGAAAAGAAAAGTTCATCTGTCCAAGTACTTTGATTATGTTTATAAGAAACAACGAATAATGTAAAACGATCTGATCTGTAATTATGCCTATAAAATTCATTATCTTAAAGTGAATTCTTCTATCAATATTTTTTGCAAATCTTGTCTTTAAGTTTTAACTTTATTCATAGTTGAAAATGATTTGTGACAGTTGAGTTTATTTATTATAGGCCGCAGCAGCGGCCGATCTATTTGTGGTTGTGTTAGAAAGTGCACATGGGGAATTGAGAAGATATTTTTTATTAGTTCAGTAGAATAAGTCTTTTATGATAACAAGTAAAAACGTAGTATTAATTGCCGATATTATATTTCAAGTTCATTATCATTTCTCATCAGATAATTGATAATTTATAGTTATATAAAAATAGTTTACAATATTTATACTCCCCGGCCTGGGTGTGTGTAAGATATGAAAGGAAATCGTCATGATTTTCCGGATTATAATGACGTGGTATAGAATGGTGCATTAAAATTAAAAAAAAATTAACTTGCGAAAATTGTTTTGAATATGCTCTTCAGCTTCAAATGATAAAAAGATATATTTCTACATTTTGCTTTGCGGCTTGCAGCATAGCCAACTCTGCAGAAACCATGAGCATTATCACGTGGCCAAGATTCAGGGTATCAGCTGCACATGGTTCATCTTGAGAGGCCTATATATCTTCATTTTGATGACATTAAAATATTATCATTCAGCAATGATTATTTTTTGTTTGTTTGGGTTTTTTTTTTACATCAATGGATCTATTTTTTAGCAAATTCGGTATTTAAAATGTCCATTTATTGAATTCCTAAAAATTATTTACTTTGCTTTGAAGAATGAATAACAATGAATCAACTACATGTATTTCACCTTTAAATATCTTGACGTGCTTTCCTTGCATGGGCCCTTTAAAACTGAAACGATCGATATTTAATTACTAAATTTTGTTTGCGGCCAAGTTGATGCTTTGCATCAATTACTTGTGTATAAATTGTTAATGATACACCACTGTCAGACATATTTACGATAAAATTTAGTTTAGAAGTAGGCTGTCACCAGTTTCACATTTTACACGTTTACCAGAATAACAACATGAAGAGTAATTGCGATGAGAAGTGAATATAGGCAAACACCTAAGTGTTCACTTCTTGAAAGACGATACGCGGATGATCTACTTCTTTGGAAATACTTCGAGGGAAAATTGATCATCTGCATGAATCTAAACACTTTATATTGTTGATTTTCTGACATTAAAAAGATGATTTTGTGATACTGAAAAATCCAATTGAATTTCCTTTATCAAAAAATGATTTTTTAAGTTTAAAATTCGAAGTCTTCGTATAAAAAGAATCCCGTTTATTATTTTTTGATGTCAGAAAAAAAGATTTGTTAGATGTAAGAAAATTTTTTTGATATCATATTAGAGCAAGGAGTCTTTTTGTGAACACAGTGCTTACATTACCTCTGGGATTCTAGTGGATTCGGTAAAGCTAAATAAATTATTTTAATAAGCACTTTTTCTTTATTTATTATCGATTCTACTGGTTACTACTTTCATTGCTTGAAATAATAATAATTTTATAAATATTTTGTGATCTTTCTTTAAATTTCTTTAGAAATAACTGACATTTCTTCCACTCTCTATATGTTAATATTCAAAACTTTATATCTGTTATCTTTATATCAATAACAAACTTAGTTGTACTGTTCTTTTATTAATAATTTTTTTTTACAGAAAGACGATCTGAGTCCAAAATGGAAAGCGATAGTAAGCATTTCTTTGTTTCTTATGTTTCGTATGAATTCACCGTTGGTGAATGTAAAATATTTGGAGTTGATGTAATTGTTTTATTTACATGTTTCGTTTATAATAATAGACGATTTCTCGTTTAAATGAAATATTGATGTTCGTAAATTTACTTTTAATTTGTTGTATTCATTTTTGAATGATATCTTTAAACCTTAGAAAGAAACACATAACTCTTAAACAACCCCTCTTTTCCCGCCATTCAATCGCAGTGTGTTAGCCCCCCTTGTTCAACAATAGCAGCTCGATTTTTACGAAGCATTAGGTTTATCAGGCTCTTGATCTGAGCATAAAGAATCTTCTTATCAATTTTTAATTATCTGTTTTTCAAATACTGAAGTAGATTTTTTCTAACCTGGCCCAGTGTAGTAAATATTGAACGTCTGGTATTAAAACTGCCATTCATGGTTTTGAAATTCATGAGCATATTAAGTTGCTTTGTAGTGCATATTTGCAAAACATAATATGCAACTCTCCTTTACTTTAAGCTTTGAGAATTTAAAGCAAGAGCCAAAAATCAGAGCTTTCAGTAATTTTAAGGAAATACTGGCATCATATCGGGAAAAGAATTTTTTCGGAACAACATTACATTAATTGATTAATTGTATATTGATTAACGTCCAATTCGAGAAGTTTTCACACATATCAAGAAGTCTTCGTATACCGGTGAAGGGATTCACATTAAGATCTATACTCGGCAATCAGGGCCATTCAGCAGTTACGGTTCTTACGCTTTAAAGGTCATATCCTAAAACCTGTCACTTCTAATGCTGAGCGCTCGGTGAAGGAACAGTCATCAGCTATGTTTACGTTTTAGGTTTGACGCGGTGCTGCGATCGAGAATCGAACCCGGCCTCTTGATCAAGATGTGAACGCTCTGCCACTAGGCTACGGTTGAATATCAATGCAATATTATACATTTATTAACTGAGTTCAAGGGCAACATGCGTTTTGTCGGATCCAAGAACCAAACTGTTTGCCTGAGGCCGTTCGGCCGAAGGCAGACAGTTTGGTTGGAGGGTCGACAAAACGCATTTTGCTCGAGGGCAAGTCAATATATGTTTTGAAATACCTTTCATTTTTTGTTGTTGTTGACACTCGTACATGTATTTTGTACTGTCATCGTAATGTAACCTTAGGTCCGTCACTTTCGAACATCAACGAATGAAACTGAGATTAAGCTCCGCCAATTCTGTGAAATGACGGGTCCAACATCTCTTCGAGGGGTCCAACATCTCACCCAGCCGTTTAACATCGATTTTTTAAGACCGCTCAGCAAAACATTAGAAATATTAGACTTTTTTCCGCATCGATTTGTGTAGGAACAACATTTTAAAGGTTTAACAATATACATTTATTGAGTTCGAGGGCAACATGCGTTTTGTGGCGCCCAAGACAAAACAGTTCGGTTTAAGGGTCGACAAAACGCATTTTGCACGGGAACTTAGTCAATACACTTAATGTTTTGTGATATCTTTCATTTAATTTATTTTTCAAAATGTATTTTTTACTGTCTTCAGTGATGTATCATCAGGCCTGTCACTTTTGATCACCAACGAATGAAAATGAGATAAATCTCCACCCATTCTATGACTAAGAGGTCCAACATCTCACTCAGCAGTCAAAATCGATTTTTTTATGCTCGTTTAGCAAAACATTAGAAATGTTAGAATTTTTTCGAATAGATTTGTTTAGGAACAAATTTTTTAAGGCATTACAGCTACAAACCCTTGAAAACCTGTGTTATTTCAAATGTTTTTATCGAACATGCAATTTGGGATTTTTGTTAAGAGGCCTCAAAATCAATTTTGTTACTGAAGTGGAAATCATTCAATCTTTAAATTACTGATTCGGCCAAATTAAGGATGACCTTATTTTATAACCTTTATGCATGTATAATTTTCCCCTTGAAATAAGGATGTTGTGTTTCGTTTATGTTTCGGTCTATATATCATTTGCCTTTCATGTTACAGGTATCTCAAGAGAATCGATAACAGATGAACTAGTAGGTAAGTTTACAATAATTTGAAGTTAAAAGTGCGTAATGTTTATGACAAAATATCGTTCTTTCCTCTATAAAAGGGGAATTTTACCCATTTCGAACGTAATTTTTGATACTTTTTTTAAAAAAAAATGATATTGGATTTATCTCCAAATAATACCTGTCTATCTTTCATCATTTAATTTATACACAATCAAATTTGAAGTAGAAATAAGTTTGGTAAAAAAGAAAAAGACAGAAAATAAACAAAGAACATATATGAAAATTTAAAATGAATCTAATGTCTCACATTTTGGTATTCTTTCAATAGTTGTTGCTCCCGGCAGACTGTTGATAGACATGTATCACGAATCAGGTAAAAAATAACCATCTTTAATTTTTTCAAATGTTAAGGTCCTATAGTTTTGAGTAAAATGAGAACTGTTATTGCAATAGTTAGTGAATAAACCATGATAATATGATATAAATAGTTCATTTTGAAAAGAGGAGGCATGAAAATAGTTAAGTTCAATTTCTTACGAAGGAATAGGTGTATTTTAAAACCTCTGTACTTCTGCCTTTTAAACTCAACCTGGGTATGTTAGGGCTTCACTTGGATATCTGCAAAACATGTTATCAACTGAACTTAGTCATTTAGATGGTATTTTAAGCGAAGTATTTTATACAGGAGTGATATCCCTTCACGAATGCAAAAGGAACATATAAAATTATAAAATATAAGTATGATTAAAATCAGATATACAGATTTATTATGAAATAGTTTTCCTATGATGATGACAGGCTACGTTTTAAAATTTTACCCAGTATTTCCTCCACCGATTTAAACAAGAAAGATTCAAAAGTTCAGGATATTATGTATATTAGTTCTCATGCTCCGACAATATAGAAAGATTGTATTATATAGAATATGAAAAATGCTGGAAGAATATTATGACTAGTATGGCTTGATAAAAAATATTCCATCACCTAGGTACAACATAAAACACTTTTTGATAGCTTTCAGTGGGCTCCAGGTTATTATTTCTGTGACCGGAGAGTATGATTCTAGCAACATTTTTCATGTTGTACGTAATTATTTTATAAACAGAAATGAATATTTCCCGGGGTTTGCTAGACCTTTAACTTATCATGAAGGCATATTTTTCTATTTACAGACGTCACACAATGATATTCTTGTTCGATGCTCGTTTTTCCTCAGACTTATTAACGTGTGCATTGATAAAAATATTTCATGCTTTAACCATAGCTTAATTTCCCAATTAATCAATGCTGAAACCTTGCCGAATAATGATCTGGGTTCTGCCATTACATACCTGCGTTTAACCTCAACTTCATTTATAAAGAAGTTTGCTCAAATTTGAAATAATTATTGTTTTTAACCACCAGGTATGTGATTTTGAAAGTGCAGGATCTTTTACGAACGAATACAAGCATCCTTTTATTGAATATGTGGTTCAGCACATCATCTTACTTATCCATTATGAACAAGAATGCTTTTTCAATTGAAATGTTTAAATTACGTTTTATTTAAATAAACATTTTGTGTCATGTAGTTTAAATTTTAAGTTCAAATTTTGCTTTACTAGAGGAAGAAAGAGAACAGTATGCAGTGGAAAATGAAGGTTTGTAAAAATTATAATGAATAAATTTTAAATAATAATTTTTCAGTAAAAGAAAGCTATAAAGGAACACTAGATAGGTCCTAAAATATTGGATAAAAAGTAAAACAAACTCTTCCACTGATTTCGGTCTTAAATGTACATGTATGATATATAAATGAACTGTTAAAAGCATTTCCATGTTACAGAGAATATATAAGGAAATATTTCTTATATTTTTTTCTCTTTTTTAAGATCACACCAAGTCCTATCTCAATGCTTTTCAACATTTTGAAAAATATTTCGTGAAAACAAAGGTATTTACAGTCTGTAAAAATAAGTTACAAACAGAAGGCGTTGCTGTTTTAGTTGGTCCGCCGGGTTACGGAAAAACTAACATTGGTATAGGCATCATGAAAGATGATGTTTACAAAGATTGGAAAAAGCGAAAAATAAAGTCTTGGGCAGAATTTAGATTTATAAATTCAGAAGAGAATTCTCTCATTTATATTGATAATATATTTGACGGGTTCATGTATCATCATGAATTGGAAAAATGGTGGAATATATTAAATAAAACCTTCTATGATAATATTTCACATAATCCGAATGATGAGCAAGATGAAAGTGAATTTTTTGCAAATAAAGGAGGAAAGATTCATCTTTTTATAACCGCCAAAGAGAGTGTATTAACAAAAGCACGTGAGTACAACAAGATCAAGAGAACCCCAGTATTTAAAAGAAACTGTATTATAAATGTTACAGATTATGGCTTCACAGCTACAGAAAAAGACGAAATCTTAGATAAACAATTTGAATTTGCAGAGAAAATATTGGATATTCCAAGGCCGTTGGTAGATCAAGAGTTTAGAAATAAAATGAAGGAATTAGTTGGTCCTATCGGCTTTCCACTTTGCGCTCATCTTTATGCGTGTGAAAAGGATCATAGAAATACTGGCATTGACTTCTTTCTTTTCCCGATCAATTATCTTCGGAAACAAATAAAATATGAAATTGAAGGTGATCAAACTCATGGCGTGAAAACGTTACTCTTATTGCTATTCTTAAGTGAATGTTTGTCTCTCTCAAATATATGTGTCGAAAAACTTAACATTAGTGATTCTGACAAATGCAAACGGTTTCTTGAGAAGAATTTTTCGGAGGAGATGCTTGAAAGCTTTGAATCTTTAAACTTTGAGGATTTAGCTACTGTTGCGAATAAATTAACAGTAACTTTAATTGGTAGTGAAACAGAGTGCATGTATCAATTAAAGCACCAAATTATTTTTGATGCAGTCGGTTTTTATTTTTGCACCGAATGTTTCAATGTTGCAATAAAATACTTTCCAATAGGTGCTTTTCAAAAGCATGAATATATAAATCCTTCAGAAGAATTTTGTGACATTTTTTCTTCTCGAATCATTGATGAAGTGCATAGTGGGAATGTTTCTGAAGCCCTCTCTTGTGTTGCACTCAAACAATACCATTTTGCACAACGCGTTTGTGATATTTTAAAATCAAAAAATGATGTGGAATCGTTTCTTCTTGAGACGGATTCAGTTACGGTCTATCCTCTTCCATCTGTATTTTGGATCAGCAAATACGAGCATATTATTTTATCGAAGTTGCTTTATGAATTGGTTCAAGAAAAGGGTCTTCTAGTTGACCACACTTTTTATCTAGCTCGCTTTGGTGACTGTTGTGCAAATGACGAAAATTTTCTTAGAAATACGGCAAAAACTGTATTCAATTCGACGACAGAGATTATGAATTGTGTCTTTCAGTACAAGAATCACAAAGGAATGACAGTGTTGCACATTGTCCTTACATCCGAAAGACCTGATTATGATGCATATTTGATAATTAAAAAGTTACTGGAGGACTGCAAGTCCAAAACGTTGTGTGATTCAGACAAACAATGTGCCGTTTACTTTGCTGCAAATGAAGTACGATACAGTAGAATTTTATGTATTTTGGCATTGTTTGATAGCAAAATAGATATTAAAAAATCTTTCCCAAATGACACATCTCCAATTCATATAGTTTTGAAACTAATGAATGATAATTCTCATAAAAGTGTTCCTTTTCAACTAGAAATGCTGATCCGTGTTTGTATTTTCATAATATATGGAGTGGATTCGAAAATGAAGAAATCAAATGATCGTCGGTCAGTAAAAGATATGTGCAAAAATACAAATTGCAAATATATAAAAGAATTGTTATGCTCAAACATTTCAAAAAGTCAAAAGAGAATGTCAGAGCTTATTCAAACATTGTTGAGAGAACTTCCTGTCAAGGACCGAAACGAGAAAGTGCTTGAGGAACATGTACTTAAATCTGAGGGGCGATTGGATAAATCGCTAAGAAATGCAATTTCTTTGGCTGTACAGCAACTAGCCGGATATATACATCTGTCGGAAAATGAACGTTGAATACTGTGTTAAGAAACGAAAAGTGTTAAACATTTTCAGTAAACCCTATGTTTTATTAAATTTTTCCTACCCCTAAAATAGTTAATCTTTACCATATTAACATCATTCTGTATTATTTTCAAAGTATCTTATTGTATATTAAATATTTACATTTAAATGCATTTATATGACGGTTACCAAATTGCTTAAATAAAAAGCATGACAAATGATAGTATATGATTGTTTGAAAATGTTTATGGAGCACATCATACATATAGATGTATATGTACATCTACAAGTAATTACAGTCCTTTGATCGAATAAATTTTCAATATCTCTGCAAAGAACGGTAATTTGTATTTTTTATTCCAGGTGTAAGTGCGTCATTTTACCTTTGTTAACCTCATCTATTATTTTAAACACATGATATGCAATCCTAAATAAAACTTTTGATTTACACTGTATACCAATATTTGTATTTTTTATAATATACATGTATTTATCTATTATATTGTTTTTTTAATAAAACATATTTACATTAATTAAAAGTGTCAAATAAAAGGAAAGTCACAAGCCAATATCTGAAATGAAATCTAAATAAATGTAAAATTTATGAAATGCTTAAGAAAACTGCTTTAGACTTTATTTTAGATGTATTTATTTGTTGTTAGATTGTATGCATTTCTGTACCGGATCTTCATTCATTAGATCTATTGGCAAGTTAATTTAGCATTTTACGATATATAATCCTACTTTGTTTTCTTTTAAAGCGCTAAGCACGCATGCGCAATTAGGCGCTAAGCGCGCATGCGCAAGCGCTTTATAGGGTGTCTTCAGTTTCCATTATGATTTTCACGATCTTTTTATCAACGCCCTCTACCGACCGCATTTATCAGGGCTGCATTCAATACCATTTTTGCTAGTAAACGTAAGCGTAGTTTAATATATTGCTATATACCCAGTTGTTTTGAAAAGACAGCTCGTCTACCGGTCAGATGTTAAAATAAATTCTATTTTAAATCATTTCATTAATAACTAATATATGGATAAAAGCATGCAAAAATTGAATGTTTGAGATTTTACGATTAGATAAAGAACATTCCTTCAGTTAGTTTACTGGTATATACAGAATGTCGCGTGATGCAAAGTGTCATCCAAGTAGGTTTGCAGGATTTCAAATTTAGCATAACTATTTATAATGTTTATTCTTTACGTGGCTGCTATTCTTGTTCAAATTTCGTATCTGTACTTAATATTTATCTAAAACTAAGATCCTGAACGCGCCCTCTATAAATACTGATATAATTATGTAAACAAATGGGTTCTATAATGCTTTTGCAAGGGCTACTATTGTTGACCTAAATTATCTCCGTGTTGTAATATGGTTCTTTTTAAAGGTGATTATATATATATTTTTAAATAATGTATATTATGTTCCCAAAATGACGCACTTTATTACGCGGAGTGATACATTTTTAAGCGTTTAGACAGCCTACAAAATACAGCGCCACTTAGGAAGTTATATAACTGTACCAGGGACCTATGTCCCTGACTGTACTAATCGTCTAAAAATATACAACAGTTACTGGAAATCCCCCACTCTCTGTTGGCTACTATAGTGAAGGAGTTATCATAATAGGTGTTAATTAGTACAGTTGATATTTATAATTTAATTTTCGTATGTTCGGAAATCCTGCGTTAGTGGATAAGTGCCGTTCTTATCTCTGAACAATATGTATAATATGGTGCGTATTAATAAGTATAGGCAAACACTATAATATTTCACAAATCTTATTTCTGCAGTGGTAATTCGAAAAAGTAAATGACCATACATTTTTATAATATATATTGATACAAGTACCGAAAAAAGATTTATGCGTACGTGTATTTTAAAGTCTCATTAAGATTTCATGATTATTAAAAAATCAAATTGGAATTAAATCTTTTAGAAGTATAATCCCATAAAAAATTATTTAATTACGTTCTATATGTAGTTTGTATCTACATTTTGAAGTTTCATTACATAATTTTTCACGCCCTCTTCTGCATAAGCCTTTATTTGAAACAATGTAAATACAAACAGGGAATTTTATTATCACACTTGCATTTCGCAGGGGGCTATAATGATTTTACAACATCAAATTATCCTTTAGTAGCACAAACTTGATTAACGCATTTATATATAGAGTCTACATTTGTTTTGTAGGTTTTTATTTTTAGCAAAATAATTTGATGCAAAAAAATCCTTTTTACTGAACGCTTGGGTGTTGGGCGTTTTAATGTGGTATTTTTTTCTAAATAGAAGAGTATTTGATTTAACATTTTTATTAAATAAAAATATTGACTAATCGGCTTTAAAAATGTCGGTAAAAATAAATTATAATTCATGTGTATGAGAGTCAGAGATGAAGGATCAAAGGTACTTCTGGACAGGACTCCCCCTTTTATATTGTACACATGATGAATAAGGGTAATAAATATAATTTGTGAAAATGTCCAACAAGCCCTGGGGTTGAGTATTGAGGGGTGGGGATCCTGTCCACAAGTACTTGTGTGAAGGATAATACATGTAATGGTTTTTCATCGAAATGACAAAGAGACAAATGTAATATCTTTAAACCCATCGATATATACATTGGCAAAGTAATCTGAAAAATGTAGTAAAGTCTTCGGGGATTTTTGTAACATGATGATATCAACATGCTGCACGAGGTTGGATTGGTATCACAATAAATGTAAAATATGAAAAAAAATTGTCATCATGTTATTGAAGTGTAGCATATTCAAAACAAAATTTAAAAGTTCAATTTTTATTCATTATTTATATACCCAGAAACGTGTAATGATTGTTTGTATATATTACAAGCTCCTAAGCTTGGAATTTTCATTTTGTAAAACCTTATTTATATAAATTATAGCTTTATAAATATTTATGAAGAGGAGAAAAATTTTAAAATATACTAAAAACCGTTCAAACAAAATATTATGCCATATTTTAAAAATCGTTAATTCATAATCCTAATATATTTAATTATTAAAGATGGAACAAATGAAAAATAATACTTCATTTCTCCCTGTACAGTTTCAAACACAACCGCCAATAGATCGATCGCCCCTGAGGCCGATAATAACAAATAAAGATGACGACAGCCATTTTTGAATTTTAGTACGAATAATATTCTTCATATTCTTGAAAGTAGAATGATTTGTTGTTCAAAATTTCATTAGAAGGGTTTGTGTTCTCCTTTTTACATTCCAGAGAAAGATATCAGGAACTTTTTTTTGTATTCCAAATTTGTCGAAAAACAATAAAAGAAAACTAATGCAGAGCTTATTATCTGAAATTAGGTAAGTCAGAAGAAAAAAAAATCGGATTGTAATATTGATATTAATTGAATTTTATCGCAGAAATCTGGATCCACAATGCAACATAGGCAATCTTGTTCTTCGAAGACGGGTAACAGTGTTACTGTCATATGGTGCGACAAACAAAGAAGGGTTAAAAATGTAATATCACTTACTTAAATAAGATTGCACAGAGATAGTAAATAAGATTCTCTTTGTTAATTTTTTTTTCATTTTTTAAGACTTTGTTATAGTAACACAACTTCCATTTGATGTAATTTAACGTAACAGTCAAGGCGATCAAGAGGCGGGTTTAGTTGAACCATGCTTAGCGCTTCCCAGTACTGTCCGTACTTTGATTTAGATTTCAATTTACTAAGTATTATTTTACGCAGCCAGTATTTGTACCAACATAACTGGGAATCAAAGATCCTTGCACATTACAGTCAACCAAATATTTTTCGCGTTTTTAGTTCATCTAGTCATATCGTCTATGATCAGTAGAAGTCTACTTGTACATTGAAGGTTCCTGGTAAGTTATAGATACAATATTATAAGGCATATATACATAGTAAAACGTATGAAAGCATATTTGAAAATGTCAAAGAAATTTTGCACCAACAATATTACTCTAGGCCAAACGTTTCTCTTAAAAAAGATTGGGGGTTGAGGGTGGTAACAAAGTGTAATATTAGCTTTAGAAAAATGTACCAAGCCAGGTGAATTTTAAGTGGAAGATCAAAATGACCAAAAAATAGCAATATCACACAGGCTGATTTTTACCATTTAGCTTTTCCTAATAAAATTCATCAGGCTTGGTATATTTTTCTTAAGTTTATATTACACTTTTTGCACCATGTTAACTTATTCTGAAATTTGTTTTCACCTGTAAACCTTTGCTAAATGTGAATTGTCTATATTTGTTTTTTCATTGAATATTATTACTTAATATTTTTCAAGTCTTTTTCATATTCCAGTTCTTAGGAGAAAAATTTTAAGAGCAATCCATATTTCTAAATATGTGACATGATATTAAATCTTTTTCAAAGAAAAAAAAATGCTTGTTTCATCTGTCCTTAATATTTATGAATGTCGTTTGGTCACCTGGCGCATGCAGAAAGCAAGTTACCTTACATAATTTCACAGGCGCGGATCCAGAAATTTTTCAAAGGGGGGGGGTTGAAGTTATTTTCAAAAGGGGGGGGGTTGAAGGCAAAAACAGTTAAAACGTACGTTGTACACATACACGTAGTTTAATAACTCAATAGAATTTCGATACAGGGTAGAGTATGGTTATTGAAAGTGGGAAGTTGATCAATTTGGGAAAAACTACTTGTATACATTACCAGAAAGTTTTTGAAAAAAGAAGGAAAATAAGTCTCCTACTCTGAAAATCCTATTTTGTAAAGGGGTGGGGTTTTATTTTGTTTCTACAACCGAATTTCTTTATATATTACAACATTAGCCTTTCACCTTACATTTTGTACAGTAAAACACAACCAAAAAATTGGAACTTTCTTATTACTCTTTCTTTTTTGCAAATCCAAAGGGGGGTTGCAACCCCCGTAACCCCCCCCCCTCTGGATCCGCCACTGTTTCATGTTATTAAAACATCACTTTACAAGGATTTGATCTATCATAAGAAAATTTACTGTAAATTATAAATACATAAAATAAACATTTAAAATCAGTGTAAATAAATTATTTTATATATGGTAAATAAGTAAGGCTAGACATATTTTTTAAAAGCTTAGTAGCTCAAAATAAAACCTTTTTAAAAAAAAAATGGAGAAATGTACTCGTGTTAGTCTTATAAGTATGTTTTCCACATTTGCTTGTTTGTTCTGGGTCATGGTTTAACAGTAGCCCTCAACAGTATATAGATATAACCATGATTTGCCTTTTTACTAAATAAATAAATTTCTTTTTCAACATTTGACAAGCCGTCACAATGTGCAACTCTTGACGTGAAAATGTGCAGAAAATGACGTCGAAGTGGCGGTACAGAGACATAATATTTCGTACACATCTTTGCAGATATATGCTTTTCAGATTCTATGAAAGTTGTAACTCAAGTCTAAACCAATCAGGGAGCTTGTAATAAATGATAAAAATAATATTTAGATTATTTCTTCATGTACATACTTCTCAGACTTTCATAAAATGGACATTTTAATATGAAAGGCAATTCGTCTTCAATATCATTAGAAGAGCAAAGTGTTTAAATTCTTTGGTATCAGATCTATTAGTATTATTATATCTACCAGTTTTATTTTCTAATCGGTGGTTTGATAATCTAATCTTTGTGAGCATTCTCTTATATTTAGCATCAATACGTTTTGTTAAATATGTTTGTAATACAATGTACATATACTGGTAGAATTGTTCTTCTTCAGAAAATGTTAAAAATAAAAAAAAATGTCTATAGATATATCAACCATCCTTTGATCAATTAGTTTATATGTACAATTATGAACAATGTAAGAGTCCCATAAATAGCAAAAACCCAGTAACATTGTACATATAAACTAATTGATTGAATCATTCAGATATATAATGTAAACAAAGTATCTTCTAACCTTCTAATGTAGATATAACAGGTCTACAAACAAACAAAGAGATGCAGATCAGCATCAACATCTTTCCCTGCAAGGGGGAAAAGCGAATAAATAGATGCCTATGGAAAAATATTGATGTACTAGGCTAAATTAAATTTATTGGAGCTACATGTAAAAGGAAATGCGATAAAAGCATTCCTAATTTACATGTTTTGGTATTGTTGACACTACAGGAAATGATAGTAAATAAACATTTCAAGAGCATATTTTAATTCTTGAAGTACCTGTTACATGTACATGTATAAATGAGGTATAACATCACAGATTAGTACAGATTGCACATGTACAAGGCTTAAAAGCTTGTGAAGAGCCAGTTTATATGTATGAACGTGTAAATTCATTGACTAGAGGCTTGGTGTGGAGTTGGAGTCAAATATTGGAGTCGAGAGTTCTTAGAATATTTTCAAGTTATGAAAGAAATATGCATTTTCAAGAAAATAAATCAAAAATATAAAAGTTTTATGTACTTGTTGGCTGTTCTGTATCTTATAACTAAATAGATTGCTAAATTATATTATATGACCTTCTCTAAGAGACAATGTTTTTTAACAGGGTTTTCATTATCTATTATGGAACTGACAATTTATTCAATGTAAAAAAGAATGCTACCAAATAAATTAACACTTTGCTTTTACTTGAAGTGTATTACGGCCCATATATAATTTTGTTATTTTTTAGGGCGAGGGAGTGATAGCTTGTTAGTATGGCAGTCATTGTGTTTCTTTTAATGCAATGACATAAAGAAGTACATGTAAGTGGTACTTCAACTACACCATACTATATACCAATAAAATGTGGTATGTGTGTGCAACTTATTTAAATCTTATATATATATATATATTAAATTTTACATGGTACAATGTAGGATATGAATATGTGAATAATATATATTTTATAAATGGCCATGATCTATGAACCTCAAATCCTTTTATAGAATTGTCAATACAAAAAAAAATCTAGGACTCCAAACTCCAATTCAGTCCCCAGTGCATTCGTTTGCTATTTATTTGTTTGATACGAAATTAAAGTGTCAACACCTCTTAGTAGGTTTGTCCATCTGTTTGGGGTTGGAGTGTAGGATCATATCACCTAGTATAGTTATGCTCTAGAGTAGTGGCATAAAATGTCTTGGCGACATCAATTCTGTTTCATGTTTCATTTTTAACACCTCCTTAAGTTTTAAGCTTAAGAGTGACATTTTCAGATCGTTAAAAAAATAGTTCTTTATTTAACTTTCTGTACTGATAGTATAGACGTTTTTTCATTTGTTTTATTCATTTATTCTCCCAAAAATTATATGAGTGGTAGAGGAGGTACATATATACCCATTTACAATAACTATGGTAGAACAGAAACTACAGGAGGACAGACAGCATAAAAATGTGGCGATAAATATACACAATTTTCTTCCGAATGCAAAATCAGTATTTGTATTCAAATTATAGTACACCCTTTCATTTCATTCAAAATTAATCTATCTATCCACCTCTATCCACCTCTATATCCACCAGTCCCTGTGGTTACGGCAAAGCGTGAAAATAAGGTGTTAGAAATGCAAAGAATTAACTAATAGCAATATAAAATGAAAGTTGTTTAAATCTGTTAAATTTTGTTTCAAATGAAAGGGTCAATGCATGATGATTCAATCAGAAAAGGAATAAAATTGAAGAAAAAAGACAAAATACATGGAAACATTTAAAATGTTATTAAAGAGGCATTGTTTCAGAGACTCACATGAAATCCTTTTGTAAAATAACTGAGTTGGTGAACAAATTGAGCTATTCAAGTGTAGATCAGATCATAATATGCTGAAATATCTTTCGAATTAAGTGTTCGTACAAATATTTTGATGACCATTCAGCTGTTTTAAATCATTTAAATTAGTCCTCAAACTTCTTATCACCCCATGACTTTTATATGTAGGATTATTTAATGATCAAGGTATTTACCCCCCCCCCCTCCAAAAAAAGTGAACTCCAAATAGTTTGAAAAATCAGACCTGATTCACTCCCAAGAGATACATTGCAGTAGTGATGGGAACTTTCTTGCATCTAATAGATTTCTTCTTTCAGCAACAATTACGTCATTTAGAGCATAATTTTTTACGTAGGTGAATTTTAGAAGTTTATTTTTCTTTTGTAATTGATTATCTATTTGCTGCATAAACTTAATTTCATGACAATAAATCTTGAAGTTGTGAATTTTAATCAAATATGATGGCGCATGATATTGGTTAAAAAAACCAATAAAATATATTTAATCAAAATGAATGCCTGTTTTCTGAAACACCCTGTATACCTGGCAGGTCGTTAAAATAAACAGCATATCTTTTGTGTTCACCCTATATTCACTTAAACGGAAGCCCAATAGTGCAAACGAAATTATTAAATAAAAAACGAAATTAATATAAAAATGCAAACGAAATTATTCAATAAAGAAAAACAAAATTAAGACATGAATGCAAACGGAATTATTAAATAAACAAAAACGAAAATGATATATAAAGAAAATAAAATTAATAAAAGTATAGAAAAACTAAAACTAAGATACGGAATTTATAGATGTGCACAGGAAGGGTCTGAACCCCTAAATCGTATGTGCACCGCGTATGATAGATTTTGTTTCGACAATAAACAAGCGAGAGGTTTGCCTTTACATTCACCCTTTCCTATATCGAAAACATATCCATTACAGAAAATGGATTGGGAGAATTTAACCTTTGATATCTAATTGCAATTATTTAAGAAAATATGAACGTTAAGATTCCGTCGTTTACAACTCGTATTGTTGAATTTTTAACATTCAGGAAATTCCCTTATCCATTATTCAACTATCGCACAATACATTCAGTTGAAAATGCTGTAAAATAATTCGTTATCGATCGGACGTGGGTTTGTTTGACATTATAAAAAATGTTTAAAGAAAACATTTGCAAAAAGTAAAACAAGTCAAAGTGGTTACAAGAAGTAGATTTTAATGATTGCTTACTATATAAAAAATAAAGCATATCACCTTCAGTTGATTCTTTTGTCTTATCAACGCATAATTAGAGGTGATGTACTGGCTACTAGTACTTGTTCTCACATATTATAAATGTCCAACTCTCAATCTGTACTATTTATAAGTCAGTGGTATTATATTATATAGTTCTTGTTCTCATATATTTTAAATGACAAACTCTCAATTTTGTATTTATAAGTCGGTGATATTTGTGAAATAATGCACACTCTTGTGAACAACAAATTCCACAAAGTAATCAAATCATTATTCTTTTTCAGTTTCAAAAATTTAAGATTTATTGGTACACAGATCGGACGCTAGTTTAAGTTCGTGGAGATACGCAAGGTCTTGACCTTTCAGCGATTCAAGCGCTGTTTTGAATTGGATGTCATTAATTTTAATCAAGCAGAAACGCCACCCTCATGATCCTCTGTGCATAATGCCACACATCAACAAATTATGTATACCGTTAAACAATCATCGACATTTACTTCAAACATTAGATTGAAGTATTTGTTTCAGTTGATATTTTCTCTTTCTCCCTCACTCTCCTTTTTGTTTAATAATTTCGTTTTTCTTTTTTTTAATAATTTTGTTTTTCTATATTCAATAATTTCGTTCTTTTTATTTCGGTTTTCTTTATTTAATAATTTCTTTTGGCTTTATATATTAATTTCGTATTTCTTTATTTAATAATTTCGTTTGGCTTTATAATCAATTTCATTTTTCTTTATTTAATAATTTCGCTTGCATTCATTTCTTAATTTTGTTTTTCTTTATTATTGAATAATTTCGTTTGCATTTATATATTAATTTCGTTTTTCTTTATATATTTTTGGTTTGCACTATTGGGCTTCCGTACACTTACGTGATCTTTAAAATGTAAACTACCTGCCTACGCATTCTTATGCTTAATGGAGGACTCGTATGGTTTGCATTATTCATTATTTATTAATATATAATCAATAAGACATTTTTTTAGCGAGATAAGATTTTTAAAAGATGATTCTTGGATTTGCTGGTCATTGATTTAAATGAAGGTGTATTTACAAAAAAGTTTATCTACTTTCGTTTTCGTCTGACATTGAATCATATTTAAGCCATAAAACGTCAATCAAAAAAGAAATCTTTAAATTAATTGATATTTTAAAATAAAGAAGGACCCATATCCATATCCTGGAAATTGACATTCATGACATTGATGATATATTTGTGAAAATATCAGCAGTTTGTGAAATCACTCCTCAAAATATGATCTTGGGTCTGTGTCAACTGTAATTTAAGAAGAAGAACGAATATAAATCAATGTTGACTTTTCCATTTGAACGAAACAAGAAGGGTGGTTTGAGCACTGGGAATATGGTAATTTGATAAAAACAACGTATGGCATCTTATATTATAAAGAGGGTCGAAGTTTCTCAATTGCAGGTCAAACTCCAAGGTCAAAATCAAAAGGTCAAAATTATTGGTATTGACACTAGGACACAAATATAATAAGCTATATATAGTGATAATAACTGCTCAAAAGTTATAGCCAAGGTTAAAGTTATTTTAATGTGATAAAACTCTAAGGTCAAGGTCAAAAATAATTTATACCCCATTGAATTTTTTTTACATGGAATACACAGGTAAAATATAATGACCCTAGCAAAACTTTTCAAAAGTTATCAATGGCCAAAGTTGAAGTTTGGAAATTTGTTGTAAAACGTAATAGTGGAACAAACTGGTACCTTAAGAAAACATGATGTAAAATGAAATCCATAGCCCCATCCACTCAAAAGTTTTGGACAAGGTTTAAGTTTCATTACAATTGTAAAAAATTGTTACATTATTATGCATACGCAATGTTCCTCCTAGGCCCTTGATTTCACCTCTGGGATTATCGGAGTTTGTTTATTATGCCCAGTTTATAAATATGCATAGTTTGTAATTTTTGAGATACAACACTGTAGTACACATAGATCATTGTGATTATCTTTATATTTGAAAATTAACTGTAATTTCAATTTAGCCATTTTATTTGTGGATGTTTTTAGGGATTGAAGGGGCTCACGTAGGGTATTCAATGTTCACCTGAAATATATCTTTTTTCATGAGTAACTGGAATAAAGTAAGAAATATAAATTCAAATCGGAATTGAAATAAGAATAAAAAATCTTTGAAAATATGCATGAAACTCAAATAACTAACAAAATAGCAGTAGAATTTAATTATTGTCATTGTGATGGTGTTAATGGTTTTTAGTGTATTCATTTTTGTATTCTTTCTAGCTTAGACAATCTACACTGAAAATGGAGCGAAAAGCATTGAAGTCCATTTCACTTTTTATTGTTTTTAATATACTTCCTGTAAGTATTTGTTTTACTTAACATAAAGTAATATTTCAATACCAAATCTTTCCAAAAATCAAAAGAGAGATAAATATTCTTTAAAATAACATTTCCCTATAAATAAATTCAAATTGCTTTTTAAATTCATATTTTACATTTTTACTATGTTTTTACAACAAGATTACATATTAACAAAATTTTAAAAACAAAAATTATTGACCACAGACAATTAATGTTACTTTTGGATCCTAGCTAGTGAGATATGTCTTTCAAAATACTGATGGATAACAAGCTTACCGCATTATGGTTAGGAATACACAAAATTAATGTATTTTATTTTTATTTTTTTTTTAAGATTTGCATACAATAATTGCTAGAAAAATTTGCAAATTTCCCAAGAAAGCGTTACATTTCATTACATTTTCAAAATTGAATTTTGAAATTTTCCTAAATCTCTTTTGAAAAAATTGAAATGTATGTTATACTTTCAAATGCAACATTTCTTTACAGCATGCTATCATATGTGATCGCTACTGCGAATGGTCCAAGAAATCAATGACGATAGCAAACAGTTGCCCAACAAATAAGGCCGACTTCCAAACAGCATCAAAAACTAAAAACTGCGAGTCAATGGCCGAAAAACAAAACTGCACGGAAAAATCTAAATTCAAATATCACTGCCTCATAAATGAATTAGAGGAAGTGATGGTGGAAGTATGCGCTCCTGAATTTTATATCCAAGGTATACACAATTACATTTACGATGTATTGATTGTTAAAACAATAATTTTTTTTTCATTTACACTAAAGTAATTATTTTTTCAATATAAGGATACTGTACAGAATATAATATAAATGGTGCCAGAATCCAAGATCATCTTTATTTGAGAAATGGAAGTATAGCAGTTCCCTTCACGAGTCGCTATATATCAACTGATGCTTATAAATGTAAGGCAGACCGACCACTCAGTCACTAATCTTCTGATATTAAAAAGTTACTCTTCTCAAATAGATTTGAAAAAAATTAAAGAGATAAAAATTATTAGATGCTGTATGCATAAGGTAAAACGGATAAATGTAAGTTTATTAGTATTGCTAAAAATCACAATTATATAAAGCATTTCTTGCTAAATTGTGATCTAATTATATCAAGGATACATTTTCAAACAAGAAATTCATTCATTACAGCACAGCCATGCATGCAGTCATAGCAATGTTATGATAACATTATCATATTGGTTAAAAAAATCCTTAAATACTTATTTTGATGAGACTTCCAGTGACCACTAGGTCAGGTTGTATTTTTTTTGTTAAGCAACATGTCTCATACTACAAAATAATCAGAGTATCATCGTGTTATAGTCAAAGCTGCTGTACTGTTTCAAACATCTTGTGTTAAATTGCTGTTCCTATTTTTTTTTTTACATATGCATGTCTCATACAAAGTTGCAAGCCATTTACTAATTGCTATTCAATTGTCGCGTTAAAGAAGGTTTTTTATGTTCTATTATTTTTTATTTTTAGATTCAAATTGCTATTCACTGGTCTCGCATACGAACAGCTTCACATCCATCTCAACATTTATCCAAACAACTGTCAAATCATCCAATTCGTCAAATGAAATGCCAATAGAAAATGAAATGCCAAAAGACAAAGATATTACTCCAATGTTTGTAAAATATATTGTGAATAACTTTCTTATTTACTTAAGATTACTTTATCAGACAAAAATTCTATTTTCTATTTCAGGGCATTGGTTATACCTATTGTCATAGTAATTCTAATTTTTCTTGGCGCAATTATATTTTACCTCTACAAACATTGTGAGTACATTTATGAATAGTTTCTTTTTAATAAAGGAAGTATTAAAAATTCAAGTGATACTAAATTTAGTAAACCCTTTATTTCGTCCAAGTTGGGATAAAACGTCAAAGCGGTTATGTTTTTTTATTACAGCAGCAAAGAAAAGGATGGCAAAAAATACCACATCAAAACATGAACGTACGTATTCCACCACTGTGTTTAATTTTCAAATGTAGTTAATGTAATATATACCAAAAGAGTCAACTAATGGAGATATATATAACAAACTTAAAAAAATGATTGCACCATTTTTTCACACCCATGAAGATGTAAATATGTTGGAAACTATGAATAGTTTTTATACATGTAGTGTATTGAAGATGCGACATTTTGACTATTAAATAGATACTCTGTATTTTTCTAAGGTGAAAGTAATAATATACGATGATATAAACCTACATAATCAAAGATCATTACATGCACAAGACAATTGTTATTTTTTCTGAAAGACTGTTGTGTCACATTGAAAAATGTTTTCAATTTTGAGAATGCAAGATGTTCTTTATCTGCCGCCAATGCGAATGTTTTCTTACTTTCTTTTTTTTCAATCATAGATATAACTAGAAGTCTCAATGTCTCCGAAAGGTTTTTTTTTATCAAAATACTTTAAACATCCCTAAATGGTGGGAATTTATTTAAAAACGTGAAATAATCAGACAAACTAATATTTAATCATAAATTTCACAAAAAAGAAAAGACAATCTCTTGAATCTATCGACGTTGAAAAAATTATGGATCATGTTTTTTTTAAAGAGTTTTAAACAAACATTAGAATCATTCAGTGACCTGAAAAAATTAAAGCTTCTTTAAAGCAACATACTGTATATAGGGTTATTTTCGCCCTTTCACACTTGCAGACATATTTTGCCCCGTTTTAAATTGACCCTGTCATCGTTGTACTTAAGAAGTTATAATGTATCCTTAGAATTCGCCCATTTTATATTATCCCAAATGAGGGAAGGGTGAAAGGGGCGAAACTAAAACGGGGCGAAAATTTTCCTGATTACACTATTTCGGATAAATGTTTTCAATTCAGCAGTTTTTCGCTTTAATACATTTCAATATAAATGCAATAATCCAATTTCCTTTTATTCGGATAAATGTTTTCAATTCAGTAGTTTTTTGCTTTCGGATAAATGTTTTCAATTCAGTAGTTTTTCGCTTTAATACATTTCAATATAAATGCAATAATCCAATTTCCTTTTATTCAAAGAAAGTTATTTTTCATATTCACTAGGTCATGCAATATAATAAGAGTTTAATGTGCCTTCTGAATTATTTATATAATTGGAAATTCTTGAGAGAAGTTGTATTGGGTAGTGGAGTACTAGGGTAAAATATATTATGTTTAAGATCTTTCTACAAATAACTGGTTGCTGAATTTTAGTATTGACAATGAATTTGAATGTAATCGCCTTTTTGACTTCCATGGATATAATTAATAAAACTATATTTTGATAGCTGAAGAGGAAACACACCTAATGGATCCTACAAATATTAGTAAGTATTAAGAAATAGATTGTTTGATGACATGGGATGTATACACATTCCTCTGATTCATGCGACTAATTAAGATCTTGTAAAATTGTAACTATCAGATAACTTAACTATATCTATACAAAAGACTACAAATAATGTTTTATCTTTGAAAATATTAATGTTTTTGTACCATGGTACAAGTATGTCAAGGCGACATGACCTCGAATATGACTTTATTTTTCACCTGAGTGTAACCAAGAAAAATTCTTTTGTGATTAGCATTAGACACCCCCAAAATCCCCTTAATTCGGTTACGTGATGTGCAATTTTACCTCAGTCTCTGAGTTCCATAAAATTTTATTGTAAATTTATTGAGTGTCCAAACAATGAAGGACCAAAAAGGGGGCGCGATTTTATTTTCCCATTATTCTATAAAGTTCTGCTCCTGAAAAAAAAAAATTGGTATAGACCTCGAAATTGTTTGAACTGGCTACAGAGAAATTACATGCAACCATAATACTTGTATTACTTTTTCTTTGCCAAAAGAGATTTAGAGAAATGAGAGATGCACAGTTTATATCGATTTGATGTCATTCACGTCAAAGACGTTGACCATATTAAACACAAACGCTATTCGGATATAATCAAGCACAGACTATATTTTATAAATTATATTGCCTCAGTTCAAGAACGTTTTGATTTCCCCTAGTATACTACTTACATTTGCTGTTGTCTTTTCTTATATGACAATTCTATTTAAACTGAAATTCAATTTTCAATGAAATGAAGTTGGTCACAATATAAGACTCTCTGTGTATGGAAAGCAAACTGTACATTAAATATGGATAGCCCTGATTGTGCTGTCACATAACGTCGTAGATACCTTTTTTCATTTGCATTTCGATAGCAAAATATAAAAAGTCCCTTTTTGAATAGCACAAATACGAGTAGAATATGAATATAAGAGAATCAATATGATATTATTATTTAGAGTTTCATTGGAATAAAACATTAAGTTAGAACGTGTGATCAAATCTTCTAGAATATTTTCACGTGACCGACTTCATGGTATAATCCTCCCAAAAAAACCTCTAAAAATGATATATGTCATCAACGTGATCTATTTCTTAAAACGAGGATTATTTTATTAATTTACTATGTGCAGATATAAAATTTGCAATGATTTCCTACTTTTTTTACAAATTGAAAAACTGCATTAGGTGAAGAGAAATATATTATCATCTACGATTTAAGGTGCAATATCCCTCCAATAAGAGAAGATATTTTCCCATGGAATTCAAAGAATTGTCAATTGTCATTTCATATTTTACCTTACCAAGGACCATTTTATAATAAAAAATAAATAGATTTGTGCGATCGTGCAGATGTTTATTTCTAATCTCTATTGTCAAATTTCGGTAATTATTTATAGTAGTTTACCTCAAACGTTTATATTCAGTTCCTTTAATGGCGTAAATTGACATATTTCTGTCTCTTAATGTATAAGAAATTTTATTTTTACAGTAATTTCATGCAAAAATAGATGCAAAAATGTTTATGAACATTTAATTAATAATTTGTTTCACTAAAATATTTTCAAGGGCCAATATATTAACATAACTCTGGTATGAATTCCTATTATTTTACGAGCACAAAACAATTTGATCTTCTGATTGAAAAAGCAACGGTTAGATATGTATTCTAATGAGAATTAGATAGGTGTGAGAGTAAATATCATTTTCATATATACCTCATACTTTTTATTTTAGTGTGAAATAAAAAAATTATTGTTCTTTTATTTACCTATTTGATCTTTTTCACATTATGATTGACAAATATTCATTTCTGGAATAAATAAGCAACGGTTCACACTCCAAACTAAAGAAAATCAATCCTTGGAATTTAAAAAAGATTGGTGCATTTTGGAGAAGAGGGATGTTTCACCTTAACTGTTGCGAAATTTTAGCATTGATAAGATTAAGGTATCGATGCAAATTTGTCAGAAAGATGATTTGCAAACGCTTTGTGACAAATATGAATATAATCAAAACATTATTGTAAAAGCTAAATCGAAGTCATCTTTTCATACATATTTTGGTATTTATTACCATATATTGTTCATTCGTCCTGATTCCTTCTGAGATTAGAGATATTCTTTTATTAATCCTGGCTATTTTCTTTGTAGAGGTGCTACCTGAAACACTTGATTCGTCTAGTAAGTCTGATGTATATTCTCATATACACATATTTCATTAAAACACGAAAAGAAAACGTTTTCGTTAAAAAGTTTCTTTTTGCCACCTTTGTATATATGCAAAGAAAAAGGATGTTTTGCTACGATGTCATATTTTGTTAGTTTTACCATGATAATAAAAATACCTGCAAAATATACAATAATATCATTTATATTATAAAACTAACGTGGCTGCCGTCTTGACAAATTGATAAGAGCGTGAGAGCCGTTCCCAGGAAGTCCGTTTGATATAATGAAACATTCTCGAAAGGGGCGTAAAGAAATAAACATGCAGTAAAGTCAAACAACGTTAAAACAAACTATTTGGTTTGATTCCAGGTACCATTTCCACCGACTCAGCTACAGATTTATATATTGGTAAGATGAAAACTTATATCATAAATCATCGAAATTAAAGTACTAATATTACAATCTAAGTATATTCCTAAGTTTCATTTTTATGAAACACTCTTTGTTTAACGTTAATATGAGTTCTAGAATAGGGTTAATTTTTGAATCATTTTAGCATCAATCAGGGGTGATCTTCTGAAGAAGATATCCAGAGGAAATGAATCAGGTAGGTTTCAAACTAGGTATGAGTAAAGCTTCAAGTATTTTTTCTATGTTGAAATTATAAAAAGAAAATATTTCTTATTAATTCATACAGCCATTAAATTTAGATAAGATAATTTTTATGTTTGAATGAATAGATAAAAAAAAATATTTTAAAAAATGAAAAAAAGTACATTTCTTTACTTATGAAGTATCCAAGTAATACAAATTTACATTGAAAAAGAAAAAAAAACACTTGTCAGACTTCTTAAATATCAGAGGTGAAATCAGGTTCAATGGAGAAGTGAGCATCCCCTGCCAAGCGGTCACATCCGCTGTATTTCCTTGTCATGATGTGGAAATAATGAATAAGTGAATAATCCGTCGAAAATTCAGTTTGCATATAATGATCCATCAATAAGTACGAGAAACAATAGTCAGCACTTGACTTAATGATGAATTGTATTTGCTGACTGGGTCATTGTATCATAACATTCAGCAAATAAGTTGTAAAAAAAAGTTCAAAGACAAACTGCTAAAGTGAATTTCTCTATTCAGTGATTTTAAAAACTCGAAATAAAACAATTATGAAATAATCTCCGACTGTTGGTTGCCTTCAATAGACTTAATAGCAAATGGGTCATTTATGAAAGAATCAATGTTTTGATTACCACTTTGCATCCTGTCGTTCACTGGATTCTGTGAAATACTGAATTTGGAAGCTTTTACGTCTGTGACACTTTTTTCGTCCTTAAACTCGTGTCATATATGTGTGCTATTTTTGGAATTTACAAGATGATCCTGAATGGGCAAAACAGGAGCCAAAAAGTTATTATTTTTAATGAAAATAAGTTAACGCAGCAGCTTAATCATATATTGGAAAATGATTGGTGACGTCCTACAGATGTGCAAACAGGTTTCGGAATTTAACTTTTAGGGTCTTTTCAAATAGGGATCGAAATATGGCAATTTATATACAATGCACCCTACTTCCAAGAACTCCTCTTACATTTTATACAATAGTCTAAGCATCTTTTGGAAGATAATTGGTGTTGCTTTGTATAGATTAGCAATAATATATTAGAAGTATTATTTTTTTTATACAAATAAAACCTTGTTTCCCCAATAATTTCTAAAGTAGCCAAACCACCTTTCGTTATATGTTTGATAGTGTCCTGTTTATATATAATAATGTAACGGAATTTTCATTTTTAACCGGGGGTCAAATGGAAATTGTAAAGTATTTAAGTAAAGAACTTATAATTTTTCTGTCAAAATACCAAAACAGCATTGGGTCTTTAGATTTAATTCAAAGAAGTTTAAATGTTACCATAAACAGGGGGCAGGGAAGGACCCCTAGGGACGTTTATCAATGTATGACTTGCATGCAGCATCCAATAACGTGATCTTTGGCCTTCTGTTTTAAAAATATTTTATTGACAATATGTCAAATGGATTCGACACAAGTTCCAAAAATTTAGATGCTAGTAGTCCTCTCTTAGGCCAATTATAATACAGGTACATAGCCTAACCACTTTCATTTTACATTCTTTTACCCCATTCTATACCTTGGACTTTCCACCTGTCAAATGTACTGCCAACTTCATTAAATATGATCCAATTATCAGTTTATTTATTTTAAAAAATTGACAAGTGAAGTAACTCCAACAGATATAATGATGTAGACAATGATGTGTAGACAATATTCAATCGATTGATTGATTGATTGTATAGTTTTTAACGTCCCTCTCCAGAATATTTCACTGATATGGAGACGTCACCATTGCCAGTGAAGGGCTGCACATTTTGGCCTATGCTCGGCACTCAGGGTCATTGAGCAGGGAGGGATCTTTATCGTGCCACACCTGCTGTGACAAGGGGCCTCGGTTTATACGGTCTCGTCCGAAGAACCGCCCCATTAAGTCGCTTTTTACGACAAGCAAGGGATACTGAGGGCCTATTCTAACCCGGATCCCCACGGGGTATGTTCAATCGAAAAATGATGATTGTAAAACTGGTACTACAATGTACATGTAGTAGGATACTCAAGGTCTGTATCAAAATATTTAATGTTTTTACATAACTCGCCCACTAAGACTTTTGGACTTGTGATTTTGTATTATTATTTTTTTATTATTATTTATTTTAGCACAACATATCAAAAAATTTAAGTGGGCGACGGCTCTGAACACTATTTTCTAAAGAAAAAAAAATGTCCTTGAAATTGGTTGATTTGAATTATTTTCTATTAAAAATACAGAAATGCAACACATTTCTGACGCCATATTGAATAGACGAATGTTATTTTTTTTGGTGTCATATTCTTTTCTGATTTATCAAAGACATATATGTATACTTAACTTATATTTTAGCCAGTTTCAAAACATTTCGATGACATTGCATTTTAGGGTACACAAAAGCTAATACCGTAACTTCTTCTTTGTAATATAGAATTTGTTTTGAGATCAGTTCTTCTGATGTACAAGATTTAAAAACTTCTTTATGTTTTTTTAAAACACTAGTTTTTACATCTAAGTCCACGTCAAAAGCTTGCACCTCACTCAGCTTGTTTTCATCTGTGACAAGCGCGTTGATATATTCTTATAAAATATACATGTATGTAACCAACAAAATTCAAAATCAAAAGTTTATTTATTCCATACAAATCAGGAACAGGGCAAATACAGACCTAGTAAACAAATTGAGATCAGGTGCCATGGAAGAGTAGGTATCCCCGCCGACCGGTCACACACGCCGTGTGTACCTTGTCATGAAAGAAGAAAATGCGAAAGTTCATTTTGTAAATGAAGGGCTAACAATTCGTATTGTAAAAAACAAGGTTTTTCCCCTAATTCATAGGATTTTCCTGTTTCGTAGCCTTTCAAGGTAACTTCTTTATAAAAAAAAAAAAACTCACGCTCAAAAACTTCTTTTGTGTTATGGAATCTTTCTACGGAAGCCCAATAGTGCAAACCAAAACTATATGAAGAAAAACGGAAAAAATATATGAAGGAAAACAAAAAAAAATATAAAGGAAAACCAAAAATATATAAAGGAAAACCAAAACTATATTAAGAAAAACCAAAACTATATAAAGAAAACCGGAAATAATAAATAAAGAAAAACGGAATTAATATAAAGAAAAACGGAATTAATATATAAAGAAAAACGGAATTAATATATAAAGAAAAACCAAAAAAATATACGGAAAAACCAATTAATATATAAAGAAAAACGGAATTAATATAAAAAGAAAAACGGAATTAATATATAAAAAAAAAACGGAATTAATATATTAAGAAAACGGAATTAATATATAAAGAAAACAGAACTGATATATAAATAAAAACGAAATTATTTAATAAGGATAAACGAAATTATTAAATAAAAAGAAGAGTGAGGGAGAAAGAAAAAACATCAACTGAAACAAATACTTCAATCTAATGTTTGAAGTATATTGTCAATAATTGTTCAGCGGTATACGTAATTTGTTGATGTGTTGCATTATGCATAGAGGATCATGAGGATGGATGTTTCTGCTTGATTGAAATCAATGACATCCAATTCAAAAGAGCGCTTGAATCGCTGAAAGGTCAAGACCTTGCTTATCGTATTAAAAAATACCCTCCGGAATAAGCCTACCGCCCCATCTGTATATTCATAAATCACGGGTTGTTGAAACAAAAACGAGGATGATTTGATAACTTCGTGACTAATTTTACTTCTACATTCCCCTCATTTCATAAGGACGTCGCAAGTCTGGCGCTGAAGACACACTCACTGTGGAATGAACCACGCGTGACTGGAACCCTTATCCTCGCGTTTTGTTTTGTTAAACTTATCAACGATGCTATCTTAACTCAATAATTTTGTTTTTAGCTCACCTGAGCTGAGAGCTCAAGTAAGCTTTTCTGATCACTTTTTGTCCGTCGTCTGTCTGTCAGTCTGTAAACTTTTCACATTTTCGACTTCATCTCATGAACTGCTGGGCCAATTTCAACCAAACTTGCCACAAAGCATCCTTAGGTAATGGGGATTCAAGTTTCTTCAAATGAAGGGCCACGGCCTCATTCAAGGGGAGATAATTGGGAATTAATGAAAATTTAATGGTATGTTTTAAAAATCTTCTCAAGAACCACTGTGTCAGGAAAGATGAAACTTATGTGGAAACATCCTCAGGTAGTGTAGATTTAAGTTTGTTCAAATCATGACCTCCGGGGGTAGGGCGGGGCCAAAATGGTCGACCAAAGTTTTACATAGAAATGGGAAAGTTCTTTAAAAATCTTCTTCTCAAGAATTGCAAGTTATAATTGATCATATTTATATGGAAGCATCTTCAGGTAGTGTAGATTTAAGTTTGTTCAAATCATGGGGTAGGGCGGGGCCACAATGGCCGACCAAAGTTTTACATAGAAATATTTCGGAATTTTTTTTTTTTTAAAATTTATGAATTGCAAAGCCATAATTGGTAATTTTTATATGAAAGCATCCTCAGCTTGTGCAGTCTCAGGTTTGTACAAATCATGACCCTGGGAGGGGGGAGCCACAATAACCAATAGACATATATAGGAACATTCTTTTAAAATTTATGTTCTAAATAATACCAAAGCCATGATTGGTCATTGGATTGCTTTTGGATTTAAACTTATTAATAATAAACCAATTTCTATACTTATTCCTAGCCACAGTGCTCAGGTGAGCGATTGGGCCCATGGGCCTCTTGTTCTTTATTTAATGATTTTGTTTTTCTTTCTTTAATAATTGCGTTTTTCTTCATTTGATAATTTCTTTTTCCTTCATTTAATAATTTCGTTTTATTTTTCATTTAATAAATTCGTTTTTCCTTTATTTAATAATTTCGTTTTTTTCTTTATTTAATAATTTCGTTTTTACTTCATTTATTTCTGATTTGCACTATTGGGCTTTGTAGAAGCCCATTAGAGCTCTGCTAGAAGGTCACGACCTTGCGTATCGTATTACTGGATTCCCACGAACTAAACCTAGCGTCCGAATCTGTGTACCCATAAATCCTAGATTGTTGAAACTATAAGAAAAATGATTTCATTACTTTGTGGGATTTCTTATTTACAAGTGTGTGCATTGTCACCGACTTATGAATGCACAAATTGAGAGTTTGTCATTTAAAATATATGAGAGCAGGAACTATAGTACCACTGACTCATTAATAGTACATATTGAGAGTTGGACATTTATAATATGTGAGAGCAAGTACTTAGTAGCCAGTACATCACCTTTAATTACTATTTTACTTTTTGCAAATTCTCTTTAAACATTTTTTTCAATGTCAAACAAACCCAAGTCCCATCGATAACGTATTATTTTACAACATTTTTAATGTATATATTGTGCGATAGTTGAATAATGGATAAGGGATTCCGTATTGGATATATGCCTCATACAGTTCTGTATTAAAAAATATCAGACAGTTTGAGGTCCTTTAGGGCCGAAAACTGTCTGATACTTTTTAATACAGATTTGTATGAGGCATATATCGTACTTAAAACATTGCTTTTGATTTACCTGAGACAGTCCGATATTAGAACAAAAGACAAAGGTGTAAATGAACACTGAAAAATTCTTTCAAGACTTTAGGCTTAAATGAAAAGTACTAAGAATTTAGGAATTTGGCTACACTGAAGAAGGTATTTGAAAAAATTTGATAAGGAGAGTGGGGCAAAATATTCATTGATTTTTAAGTGGAATGGAAAATGCAGAAATGAAGAATTATATAACAGTAAATTAAGCAGATGCTGAAGGTACATTTAATTAGTCCATTTCATTTTTTCATGCTAAGCATCTACTTATACCTTTGTTTTTGATGTTCCATTATAAAAAAACATAATTAATCAATAATCCAAGAGTTTTGAGGGAAACGTTGAAAATCTTCAATTTTTTTTTCAAAATTTGTTGCAAATATGTCAAATTAAGTATTTATTATCATATGCTAGGTCTAGTTACCTTGATTTGATTTTGCAGAGGCAATTTTCTTTCTATGAGAAAAATGAATTCAAATTGTTTGAATGTTGTTCTTTATAAGGTCTAAAGTTTTGAAAGTTTTTGTGCTTCTCTGTTGACTCCCAATGTGCCCCCTCTTATTCAAAAAACAGAGAAAGGGGTTGAGACACTTGTCCAAATTTAATAAGTTTATTAGAAGTTTATCCGTTTTAGTGTGTGGGGGGTTGTTAATTTTTTATTTAGGTCTACCACACATTCTTCTTCCTGTTACAGTATATTCAGCGTAATTAAAAGTTTTTTTTTATTTTGCAAATATGTAAGATCATTGTTTTCTAAATCATCATTTTGTGTGTAAGAAATTTAAATTGCTGTTTGTTAAATTATCACACTTTTTATTTGTTTTGTTCAGTAGCAGTCCGATTTTGAAAGATATCAGTACTGAGACAGTCTGATATTAAGATTAATATCAGACTGTTCACTAATATCGGACTGCCATAGGTAACTTTTTAGACTGCAAGAACAAAGGAATGACATCACAGCAATGTTTTAATGAATGTTAAATGTTGTAAACAAAAGAATCTTAAAGTTCATGTTTTCTTAAATAGTTGTGCAATTTGATATCAAAGACTAAATTCTCCCCATTCATGTATTGTAATGGATGTGTTTTTGATATAAGAAAAGGTGAATGTAAAGGCAAACACCACGCTTGTTTATTGTTGAAACAAAATCAGGTCTATCAGACGCGGTGCACTAATGATTTATGGGTTCAGACCCTTACCGTGCACCTCAATAAATTCCGTATTTTAGTTGAAGTTTTTATACTTTTAACAATTTCATTTTTCATTATGTAATAATTTCGTTTTCTTTATATATTAATTCAGTTTTTCTTCATATATTTTTGGTTTTTCTTTATATATTTTTGTTTTGTTCTTTATATGTTTTTGGTTTTTCTTTATATATTTTTGGTTTTCCTTTATATATTTTTGGTTTTCCTTTATATATTTTTGGTTTTCCTTTATATATTAATTCCGTTTTTCTTTATATATTTTTGGTTTGCACTAATGGGCTTCCGTATATTTCTTTCTTTTTGTGTTTGAACGATATTATTCACAATTGTTATGCATAAAATTCATTTTATAATATACATCATTCACAACTGAAACACAAGGAAACCACCATTCACATGGGCCACTAATTAACTTGTTACAATGTGTTTTTTCATATAACGAATTAACATAAAGAACCTAGCTAATAATAGCCCATAATAATAAAATATTTTTTAACACAAAAAGACCCATAATCAAAATCGTGTATTAATTTGACTTTTTTCCCGTAATTAATAATAATATGACGTTTTTAATTTGCCATTATAAAATCTTATTTAAATCAATTAATTGAGGCTGATGCGACGATTCTAATTTGTTTGCTTTATCAATCATACCCAGTCCCTTGTCGCAGTATTTGCTGGCGCAAACCGAACCCTCGCCGCTCAATAACCATGAGTGCCAAATGAAGGATAAAATTTGTTGCTCTCTGTAAGCAATTGATGGCGTCTCCAATTTTCGAGATGGACATTAAACAATAATCAATCAACCATACATTTATTTTTTTTAGTTAAAATGCTTTGAAGAAGGATATGAAAATAACGAACAGTATTCAATCTCAACGTCCATTAAACAAATATACAAAACAAGAGCAGAACAAACACGGACCTCCGAAACATCAGAGGTGGGATCAGGTGCCATGGAGGAGTGCGCATCCCCTGCCGACCGGTCACACACGCCGTATGCTCGTTGTCATAATCAGGAAATAACGTAAAAAATCCGTGGTCAATTCAGTGTATAAATAATGGACTAACAATTGGTATGAAAAACGTCAGTCAGCATTTCATTAAATGATAAATTGTATTTGCTGACAAGGTCATTGTATCGACCATAGAATTTACGAAATGATGACTTTAAACGAGACTGTTGATATTCTAGTTTCATCAACTTGCTTGTCAATAATTTACCTCGTTTAAGAAATTGTTCATACGTAGAGCGTGCTGTTGCGTATCAAATCAACTGAGATATAAATACTCCGTATGCAGGTGATGAAGGTATATTGCTACATAAGTAAGGGAAGTTGACGATAGAAAAGTTAAAGTCATCACGTTTATCATATAGTTTGGTTGTTAGATAACCATTAGTGTCTTTTTCAAGTAAAATATCCAAGTTTGAAGCAGAAGTGTCGGACTCTGTGGTATCTTTTATCTCAAGCTCACCAGGATATATCGTGTCGACGTAGGAATGGAAATTATCATTATTAATTGACAATACGTCGTCGATATCTAAATGTCGAGTTGAAGGCCACGGCAAGTGTTTTCTTCTTTTCACGTAAAATATTTTGTATAAATTCTGCTTCATATGAATATAAAAATAAGTCTGCTAATAACGGAGCGCAATTTGTACCGATAGAAATTCCAATAGATTGTTGGAATACCTGGTCTCCAAAAACCTCATAGATATTGTCAATCAGAAACTCAAGCATCTTCCTGACGTCAACTTCAGAGTACTTATGTGTGCAATCAGAATGTGTTTTAACAAAATAATTTTTCAAATGACCAATGACGAGGTAAGTTAACTTACGAGTTCCATTTTTGTTGAAGAAGCAGCTGCCAATGATATCAAAAAGCCTGGATTTTAATTTGTCGTGGGGAATTGTTGTGTATAAAGTTGAAAAGTCGTAAGTTTTGAAATAAAACGATGTATGTATTTTATTTCAGTTGAAGACATTCAACATTCATCGGAAGACAATGAACGTATGTTTACTTACTTAGTACCTATATATAAGTGTTACGTTGCTTTTCCACTCTAGTTTCAATGCTATACATTTAGTGGAAAATTGAATTAGCTACAGTTTTTTGTTGCACTTGTTAAAAATACCGTTATAATTTTTTATTTCGTAATGTCTGCGACTCTTTGATGAGTTACGTGGGTATATTTCCGACCACTACTTTAATTTTCCCTTGCATCAATTCATACAGAATATATCCCAAGTTGCCAAAATTTACGTTCCAAATAAATCTCGTCGCGACAAATAGTTTGTTTACATTATGTTATTCATGTATCTAAAGTCGCAAATTGTATGCAAAGATGACAGAATTACACACCTCTACATCAGTTCAACGTTCCAGAAATTTACGTGACCATTCATTTGCTAAAAAGGCAAAGGATCCTCATAATTATGTTGTTTCATATACTGATAATGAAGAGAGAATGATAGTAATACTCTATCTTTGAGTCCCCCTTTTTGACCCTTATTTTGTTTTAGTTATTTGCTTTTGGCTGGTTGCCCGCTTTTAACAAAAACAATCTCTGTCAATTGGCAGATGAACTTAGGAATAAACGCTAATTTTTATCTATTTTGATTTATATGTTGTTTTATTCATCTTGGAATTTCGTTCATTTCAAACCGTTGAAAAATACATTTAAGATTTTACTTTTCCAATCGAATCAATGTCACCTAAAACAAAAATTGTTAATATTTTATTAGCTGTATAATAATTTATTTATCTCTGTTTTAGAACTTACAAAGAAGTATCTAGAAAGTCTTCAATCCATCGATAAATATTTTGTTGAAACACATTTCTGTCAGGAAGCTACAAAAACCTTACGGGAAAAAGGTGTTGCTGTTCTCACTGGGAAGTCAGGAGACGGAAAAACAAGCACTGCTGTGCATATTATGTTGAGTCCTTATTACAAGAAGTGGGTTAAGCAAAAATTTACGTCGTGGTCCGAATTTAGATTAATAAATGACAAGACACATACACTAGTTTTCATCGACAATATCTATGATGGGAATATGTATAGTCATGAACTTGACAAGTGGTGGGATACTTTCAGTAATGTCGTTAATGAATCTCAAAAGAGATCAAAAGGAAAAGTACAACTATTAATTACCGCAAAGGAAAACATTATAGATAAAGCGTGTGAATACATGAGAAGAAGAACATCGGTGTTCCAGGAGAAGTTTATCATTCGCGCAGAAAAATTTGAACTATCTAGTGAAGAAAAGGAAGCTATTTTAAATAAACAAATTGAATACGCAAAAGTTGAAAAAAAGCATCAACCCCCCCAACATAGATCCTCAATTTATAAAGGAATTGAAGACTTTAAACGGTATTATAGGGTTTCCGCTTTGTGCACATTTATATGCTTGCCTGAAAGATTGCAGAGACTGTGGAATTCATTTCTTCAAAGAACCAGTGCAATACATAAGAAGGCAAATCAAATATGAAATTGATGTCGATCGTACGGGCAAAGTTAAAACGTTATTCCTTGTTATTTTTCTTCTTGAAACACATAGGAACAATGCTGATCAAGAAGTCTATGACTCAATAAGTTTGAAAGGCGCCAACGACTGCGTGAAGTTTTTAAAAGACCACTATTCTGGACTAGTTGACGATATGCATTTAGAGTATAATGCATTCACTAAACTGTTAGACGTAGCAAAGGAAATGATGAAACTCAATCTGATTGCACCTGATGGTGAAGAGATGTATATATTTAAACACCAAACAATATGTCATGCTGTAGGGCATTATTTTTTTACAGAACATTTTGATGTCGTTGTGAAATATTTTCCTGTAGAAACATTTGTACATGAAGAATTTGTGGGTTGGAAAGAAGATGACTACGATGAAATGGCATCTCGTCTTTATAAGGAAGTAGAGAAAGGAAATCATTCAAAAGTATTTTCCTGTAGATTGTTCCAAAACTGTGCCTTTTTGGAGCACTTCTGTAAGATAATAGAAAAAACAGAAAACACGAGAAGATTTTTATTAATTCCAGGCGACCATTCGCTGCCAATAACATTCTGGCTAAGAAAAAACCATTTATTTCATTTATCAAAATTGATTCAAAATATTATAGAGAGACATGCAAAGAAAGATGCAGAATTTCATTTTTATCTCGCACGCTTTGGGGAATGCTGCGCTGATAATGAAAACTTGCTTAAGAAAACGGACACGGCTTCAATAGTAAAGTTAGAAGAAGCAAGGAATGCAGTATTGGACTACAGAAATGGAGAAGGAAAAACAATAATTCACATTATTTTAGTACTAGAATTACCTGACATTGAAGTTTTTACCATTATTCATCAACTTCTTCGGGACACTGAAAAATATACTTCATCAACTGTCCAAGACATCAATGACATTGAAGAATCGCTGCTTACAACTGTCTCACAGCAACATGAAAACAGTAGAATTTTGACAATTCTAAAATTATTTAAAAGTCGTAATGCTTCAAACATTGCAGGATATTTACTGATATACAATATGGTATCTGCATTTTCGTCCAGTAAGTATCATTGTTACTTGGAGATTGAACTTTTGCTTCGAGTATTCATTTTTTTACTTTACTGCAATTGTGAGTCAACGGATTATCGTGAAAGAACAGTACAGATGTGCAAAAGCTTGAAATACGATCATGTCGTAAAGTTACTATCGATTGAGAATGTTACAAAATGCCAGAGTGAAATATCTTCAACGGTTGCTCAAATCTTAGACACATTCACACTGGAGAGGAGCGAAGAAAATATAACCATTCCAAACCCAATGGACTCAATGTCACCAGAAATGGTAAACACCATAAGTAAATGTGTACAATTGCTTGGAGATAAAAGTTTCAGAGATATCTGTATTTAGCTTGTTTATTGAATGCCCTTTGAGAACTTAGGTACATGTACCTTTTTTTCTTTCATTTATCATCTGGCAATCTGAAAGTATCAAATTTGATAAAATATTGTACATTATCATTTTTAAATGAAAAATAATTTGTAAAAAAATGTAATGTGCAAAATTGTGTTATTGTTTATATATTTCGTTTTCAATTACATGTTTTATTTTTCACTACTGATAAAAGAATGGCTAGGTATCTTCTAAAGTCGTCATGTTTTCTTTTCTTTTATTTGATCAGTATGCATTGTTCAAAATAGTTCTAAAAAATGTTGTTGATTTGTGATCTCCAAAAGCCTTAACTATAAAGAAGTCGTTAACATAACTATACTAGAAAACTCTACGAAGAAACAAACCAACGATTTCAATACAATTGTTTTGCTTAATATTATATGAAATAAACTTAGACATATGTTGATCAATATTTAGAACAATGATTGAATAAAATTAGTTTGTTAAATATTTGATCAGTTAGCGACGTTTATTATCTTATTTTATCAATTGAATGAGTAATCATGACAGATATCAGCATAAAATGTGATTTGCGATGCATGGTTCCATGCATATTGCATTTGTTCATTTTGTATTTCATATAATTGCCTTTAAGAAAAGAGAATGTGTTTATTCAATACTTTTTGTCAATAAAAAAGCTTTTGGTATGATAAAAAATGATATTTTCTTTAAAAATCGCACTTTTAGCGTTCATCAAGTGTGCACTTTTTTCACACATGATGAAAACAATTGATAACTTTTTATTATATCACAAGTAACAGCTTTTCAAAAAGCTTGCCTGACTAACAATCATTATCTGTAAGAGAAGTGATACACCTTTTGAGGATATTTTTTTGAGTTTGAAATATGTCTTTTTATTGGAGAACCTTGTAAAAATATTTAATTATTTAATTTGTATAGAAGAACGATGCCATTGCTGCATTCTGAAGAGCTGTTAACAGAATGGTTAATGTATATGGGTTTTCTGCCAATCGCAACTCCTCGGTCCCACTCCTCGGGCCTTATCTAGGGAAGAAGTCCACAAATGTATTGTTAATCTATACGCCATGACCCGACCCCCCCCCCTTTTCACAAACTTTAAAAAAGCATGGATGATGTATATAGACTCATCTATATGGAATATGGAATATAGATTCATCTTTATTCATTGTAATGATATTATCTAAAATGTACTATAGAAGGGACTTCTTACCCCGTTTTTACTATGAACAGGAAATGTAGAAATTTTTAACATCCGATGATGTCGATACATTCAAGTTTGTTTTTCGACCTCTGACGAAAACATCCGAGATGATGCGATTGACAAGTAGATTGATCTACCCCTGGATCTAAATTTAAAGCTACACCTGAAATCTGTTGTCAAATCATCCATTGTGAACATTTTAGAGAATGGATATAACTAAATATATATGTTGTAGGAAAATGTTTTCTCCAATGAAGTAAACAGTAGTAGTTTGTGTTAATTGATCTTTTTTTCTGAAAGGGGTACAATAATATTTTTGAGAACGAAATAGGTAAAACCAACATCTAGGCCTTTGTGGAAAAGATATCAAAGATTTCGCACCAGTAATTTCTTTCGTCAAATTGTCTGGAATCTGGTTGAACTACGTCGATCGTTTGTGATGATTGGACTAGTCCATTAAAATTTGGAATAAACCAATTGCAACAGAGGGGAAACAAATTAGAGAAATTATTTCTTTTGTTTTGCATGTCCATATTCTGATATATTCGATTCATATGTTGTTTTAAGGAATAAGATAAAATTTGTAGACCGAATTTCTGAATCGTAAGAAGATAGAGGTTACAATAACAAACTGTATTTAATTCCATGGAAGTTAGCACCCCCATTCATACAATAGAAAAATCCAAGAAAAGGCGTGAAGATCGCTTACTCGTGACATTTGGCGCAAAAGAGCGATTCACCCCTTTCGTAGAATATAAATGGACTGATCCAGTAATATAGAAATGCAGAAAAAAAAGATACACTGACACGTTGAAACGGATAATCAGATGGAATAATATGTTTCATGCAAACAGAGTAAACAAAGTAAATACTGCATTATTTTGCATCAGTAAAATCATTGTTTCCCTGAAAAATGTACTTTTAAAATGCAGGTTAAAGATTTCCAATGTAAGATCAGCTTGTACAAAATCTAGCTCTCTGGGAATGATCTATTAGTTTCGGATCAAGCAATTATCAATCCTTATACAGCCTGACGCCGTGACGTCAGGCAATAAGTTGTTTACTTTATGAGAAGAAAGCTAACAGAATATTTTAGCAATATCAAGTTGTAACTACTTTGAATAAAAAAAAATTTATGTAAGTTGAGAAAGGCGTGTCCTTGACAAATAATATGATATTCCTTTATATTCATGAGAATACAAGGGTTCATCTAAAAGCTTGTGGCTTTTCAATCTCACACTCACGTACTAATTGTCATAGAAATTCTACAGAACACTCATTTGAAAGACGCTTATGTAAAAATTAAACAATAGTTTATTTTTCACTTTCAAAATGAAATGTTATGAATTTTAGTTTTAAAATATCAGTATCATCATACGGAAACCATATTCATTTGAATGGTTAAGTACTTCGTTTTTAAGTAAGCCTTTGGTAGCATTTAATTGCAATTTTCCTAACATTGAAATAATGTATTATTTTAAAATATCTTTAAATTTTCACCAATAAACCATACTATAGATATCGATTCCAATTGAAAGTAATAAGATCTGAATTCTAAAACGATAAAAACTTGATTTTATAAAAGAGAAAGTGAGTATTTATTTAATAATTTGTTTCTGTACAAAGTTCATTACTGAGTGAAGACCAGTTCCTAAACAGGGCCTTTACATTGATAACGACTCGAAATATCCAATCTTTAGGTATATTAAGGGTCCGTTTGCGAGAAAAAACATGCAATACGGCTAGATCATTACTATACATAGGAAAAATTTGATGAGTCTGCGATATATATGGAAATGATTTAAATTGAAAAAGAAATATTAAATTGAATATCAAACGCAAATGAAAAGTATCCCAATGGCGATATATATTTTTTCAAATTATTTAGAAACGGAAAGATTTAATATTATATTTTAATTACTAGTTTGTTTATTAATTAGGTCCCTCTCGAAAATTTTTCAATCAGGTGGAAATGACATCTCTTGCCTTTTGCAGGGCTGCAATTTTATATTTTTACTCCACAGCACCCAGGTCTAATAGCAGCGAGGGATCTGTTTCCTTCCAGCATGAACTGAGGAATGGGGCTTTGATTTATATGTCTCATCTGAAGGACCAGTCACCACGATCCGCAGTGGATTTAAACCTGCACTCTATCACCAAACCAATAGCTTACATGTACTTGCACGTTTAAGATCACTTGAGCTGAAAGCTCGGGTGAGCTTTTTTGATGACCTTTTGTCCGTTTTTCCCACCAGCTTTAACTTTTCATTTTTTCAAATTAATATTTGATTTCTTATTCAGTTGTTCAATTGTAATTTTTAACACCAACGTTCTACTTCAGTGCACCTTAGCTAGGCTTGTCAAGGCAAGAGATCACTTTTCTCTGATATTGATTTTTTTTCTCTTATCTCCTATTAGAAAATATATACATATTACATGTATATTGATAATATAAGCTTTGGTTATATTCATTATCAAACAAATTATACGTCATAGATCATGTCCCAACAATATCGTATTGATTCAGAAACCTTTATATGTTTATACATTACATTATTTGTTGATAAAGGGATGAGTTAAGACATAGGTGAATGGTTTTTTTACATTTATTTTAGAAAGACCAGTATATATGCGTATATGTTCTCTGTAAATAATTAAATTCCTCATACCTTAAAATTTTAACTATGTAAGGTATAAAAATTAAATTCCATAGATAAAAAAGTGACCCTACTAAGAATGATTTTGTCAATGTTTTTTTTTCGTTTTTGTTGTCAACAAACCCAAAATCTTTTCAAGCTAACATAGCAGACTTAAAATAATCTTTATTCAAATCAATAATAATTCTTAATAATATAATGTTGCAGAATGTCTCTATCTTCTACTACCTTCATTTATTTAAAAAAAAAACTTATGTTATACTGCTCTATTATTTTGAACCACAACAAAAATGGTTGTTTTTAAACTTCAACAAAAATATTTAACCTTTTAACTAAACTAGGTCAATGCCGTTATATAAACATACATGTACCTTTTTAATTATGATAATAAAAAAGAAAGCGTAATTTATATTAAAAAAAAAAAGAAGAAAAAAATGGGACATAGATATATAAAAACAAATCAGTGAAAAAACATTTTTTAAATATTTTATCAAAATGTCAAAATCATGCATCGTACAAATACTGTTAGTGCGCATGTGAAAACATAGCACTACGGAAGCCATTAAAGAAGTCTTGATTTAAAGTTTAAAAGCAATGACTTTATATGAGCAGCGCATTTGTGTGTAGAAAACTTAGCATTTCGTAAAATTTCATTGAAATGTTCAGGTAAGTATGTTCTGAAATATACCAAAAAGAGATAAAAATATTTAATATACATTTCTACTTTCGGTTTAATATCTTATTTTCCCTCTTTTTGTCATTGCTTGAAGAATATTACTTATAAACCTTTTATAGATATAATACAGTTTATTGTGTATGAAATAAACTTAATCAGGGAATATCCTACTACAAAATTTAAACGATATAGATAATGCATTATTTGACAAGAATATTTAAAACTTTAATTCTGTCTACTACTCTCAATCTATTCAATTTAATTGCTTACTCGCTTGTTTAATTTTCTACTGTGTTTTAAATAATAAAATGTTTGACTCTACTATACTTAGATGTTGCAAGAAGCACATAATAAAACATTATGTCTTTAAAATATTCTAGTGTTTTTTCTACAAAATCTTTATTACTCTACTGATGCAATTTTAATTTTTTTCCCAGGTATGATTTATAAATGTCAATTAAAAATTCTGATGTCTAGAAACTTTATCTATGAAATACAAAAATACGACTTGGTTTGAAACGTGTTATTACAAATTGAGTAATATATTGTAAATTTCTATTTTTTTTAGAATTTAGATTTAGGGGCAGATCACTCTCATTCTAACTGAAGAAAATTACATTAAAATCAGAACTCTTTAGTGTGCAGTGTAGAGAAAATTCTTAATTGCATATTTTTTATTCCTCTCTCGATTTTTTTCTCCTTTGTTTAAAATTCTTTATCTACAATAATGCGTGCAATAAAAATATTAATCAGAAATTGTTTTTATATTAATGTAACACAAACGCGTATTATTATTGCTTATACATGCTCCAAACCATGGTTTACAATTATTTGTGCAGAGGAGATTGTATGAATTTTATTAGACAAAAGACTGTAAAATATTTACTTATTAAGTCTTTTACTTATATAACATTAATTATTTTTATCATGCACAGGGAATGGTGAGAGCAAAGGAATTGATATGTGCATATCTTTCTATCAATGTAAAGTTCCTTTTACTCAGAAAGGTTTGTAATCATGCCACATTCAATAATGATTAAAGATTTTGTTTTAAATAAATCCACCCGGAAATAGAAAATGAGGAATTTCGACTTTCTCAAAGTATAAATGTGATGAAAATCAATAATTTGGTAAGTGTTTATTCACATATATGTAATATCTTGAATTAAATGTAACTGATCATAAATCTTCAGTTCCTGAATGGAATAAAATCTGCTTTAAACTGAATAACCATTTTTAATTCTAGCTTTAAAGAGTTCAAAATGATTTTAAAAACAATTAATTGTCAATTTGCATTTCAGTTTGTGTGAGATACAATAAAAAAAGATTCTTATGAATTATAATTGATTGTGCTCAATGGTAGGACCAAATATTGTATGAATAAAGAATGTATAAGGATACCTTTTACAATTGTTAAATTATGATATACCTTAAATTCATATATATTTTTAAAAATGCATGAATGGAATATGAATTTAAAATCTTTTTCAATAATGAAAATGAAAAATAATGAATTTTTTTAAGATTGATGCAGTCGACGATCGATATTGCTCTGTATCTCTGCAAACCCTGGAAGTTGTTAATGTTTGTCCTTCAAACAAAACCGAGATGGAACAAGCAAATTTGAGAAAAAAATGTGATTTGCTTGCAACACGTCAAAACTGTTCCCATCCAAGTAAATTCAAATATCATTGTGTCACAAATGGAGAAAGAACTGCTTTGGTTGAGGTATGCGCACCAGAAAGAAGAATAAATGGTAAGAAGACAAATCCAAAAAAGCACAATCTCAAATTTGAGACAAAGTGAACTTTCCTTAAATATGAAATGAAGTATTTTTGCCTAGGAAAGAAATAAACAAGATAATGTTGGCATTTGAACATTCATTTTTCACAATATTATTTAAATTCCTTACAATGTTTTAAAATAGTACACTTTGTACAGATACATTTCATGAAAAGTCAACTTAATTTTTTTTAAAGATCGGAAAATGAAATTTTAAGACGTGTACGTGAACTTAAACTTTGATCTTGTTTTATATCCTAAAAAATCAAGTACTTCCATGTAAAAGTATGTAATGTACATGCAAGGTAATTTGTACTTCATCATTCGAAATGTTAACACAAAAAATTAAAAATTCCTTCAAAACATGATGTTTAAAATCCTAAGTATTGTGTGCTACCATGCAAAAGTATGTAATGTACGGTAATTATTACTTCAAATATTGGAATGTCAACGTGAAGAGTAAAAAAGAATTCTTAAAAAAATGTTCAAATTTCTTTGAAAAACAGGATGCCCTAGTACGTCTAAAATTACTGCAAGAAATTGAATTTTGCAGGATTTTGTACAGAATTTAATGTACTGGGGGCTAGAATCCAAGGCCATTATACGACACAATGTACATCGTGTCCACAACATTATCAATCTACAGAGGCCTACAAATGTACGTATGATATTTTATTTCTTTCATAACTTTGATATATCTAATTTTATGCCCCTTTAAGGTACTTGGGCACAGATTTGAAGTCAATTTTTTTTCTATAATGTTACGACTTATATTTTAATATCATTTTACACACAAATTACTAAAAATCTTATTTTATAAGGAAGTTATTAATACTTGAAATTATTTTGGCGGATTTGATTGACACATCCTTGCGCTTTCACAAATTTTAACCTTATTCTTAATCCTTAGAAAAAGTGGTAATCTTGTGGTGTATTAATGAGAAAGATTAAAACCTATTATCCAGAAAATAGTTTTATTCCGAGTACAAATGTTAGAAAGCAAAACTCGCTCATGAGTATCGTCATTCCTAACTAAGGGTTGCTTGCAGAGTTTAGCAAATCGAGCACACTCGTGTTATGTATACAGTTTTTGTAAACAGGGCTCGAGTTCTGTTATTGTTTTTATTTAGAATTCACCGGGTGCTTTCAATCGTCACCTTCTGCTTACCACAACTGCGCGGACTGACAATATATTGTGTGTTTATTTTGCTTTCGAACATGTATACTCTGAATTTTCTGGATTATAGTATTGATATTTTTAATTTATACACAAAGAAATTACCACTTTTCCTAAGGAATAAGAATAAAATTAATTTGTGAAAGTGTAAAGATGTGTCATTCAAACCCGCCAAAAAATTAAATTTTAATATCTTTTATATGAAATAAGATTTTTAATTAATTTTTGTGTGAAAAGCTTTCAAAAGATATAAGTCGTAATATTATAGAGAAAATAATAACTTCAAATCTGTGTCCAGGTACCTTTCAAAACAGAAAAGAAAATGATATCCTTATGTACGATATGTAAGGATATGTTTGATATCAACACATTTATTCCAAACTTACCTAAAAAAAAATTACCGATTTAATAGCGTCACATTTGCAGATTTTTTCTTCCTTCATCACACATAATTTTATGATTCACATTTATTCAAATCATGACACACGGGAGTAGAGTGGAACTGCAATAAACAGTCAAATTTTTACATGAGTATATATATGGGAAAATCTTTTAAAAATCTTCTTCTCAAGAACATCAAAGCTATGATTGGTGATGATTATATATAAAAATTCTCAGGTGATGTAAATTCATGTTTTTCAAAGCATAACCCCCGGGGCAGGGTAGGGCCAGAAGGGTCGGTCAAAATATTTTACAAAGAAATCCATAGGAAAAATCTTCAAAAAATCTTTTTCTCAAGAACAGCAAATCTTTCTTTATATGCTAATATCCTCAGATGGTGTTGATTCAAGATTGTTCAAATCATTATCACCGAGGGAAGGGTAGGACAAGAAGGACCGTTCAATTTTTTTTTATAGGAATATATAGAAAAAATCTTCAAAAATCGTTTTCTCAAGATCAGCAAAGCTAAATTTTTTTTTATAATGAAGCATCCTCAGTTGGTATATTTCAAGGTTGTTCAAATCATTATTCCCAGGGACAGAAGGTAGGGCCACAAGGGTTGATCAAATTTTTACAATAGAATAATAAAAAACTTTTAAAATTTTCTTCTCAAGAACAGCAAGCTATCTAACCTCAAATATGTATTTTTCTCTAATTGAAGATAAGTTGGTGAAAAGAATATTTTGTATGGTTGATTGCTCTGAAAATATAAAATACAGATGTTGGATCGAGGGTTCATCTAGAAAAATTCGATTGAATTATGAATTTCTAGTGCACCAGCACAAAGCAATGTTTATTATCTATTATTTTATATTTATTCCTTTCCCGTTATTGTTTTAGATACCGATTGCTTTCATAATATTTCCTCCAACTTAGAGAAAACATCAACTGTATCGTCGAATACTTATTTCAGAACAGAAGCAAATAGCGATTCAGTGTAAGTAAATAACAATGCAGTTATTACACAATGAAAAGACATAATCCTTTCTCAAATTCACTTAAAAAAATATAATATTTTGTTCTCAAGTTTAAAATCTATGAGGTAAAAGAAATTCAACAGCACACTTTTTTCCAACTTGGTTTAAAACACACCCTTATCAGCCCCTATCAGAATACCGTATAAGTGGAAATTTTAGCGAGACGCAAATTTAGCGATTTGTCTTTAAAATCTGGTAATTTATTTTTAGCGAGATTTTAATTTAGCGATTTCAAAATGCACATTAAAGTAGCTATTAGAAATAATTTTTAGCGAGATTTAATTTTAGCGATCTCGACAACCTCGCTAATAATGCCAAAATTAAATCCTCGCTAAAAATTCTACTTATACGGTATTGTAAAATCTGAATTCAACCAAGAATGTTCATTAGTTATTAATAAACAATTTCTGTCAATATACATGTATTATAAATACATGATGCTACTTATAAAATTACTCTTTTGTAACTAACATTTAGTACAAGATATTGATTACCAAATCAGTAATCTGTAATGTAAAATTAACCACACATAGTTTTGGATTGCAAATCAAATTGTACTTATGCTACTTCTAAAATCTCTTTAAAAAATCGAAAAAGTTCATAATTATTTGTTATAAAAATAGTGTAATGGTAATAAATATAGTAATAGAAAAAAGTTCAATATTTGTCAAAAGGAAGAAAATTGAACTATGCCCCGTTATCGAAGATTCGGTGGCATATAGTTTTTGTCGTGTCCGTCCGTCTGTCTGTTTGTCTATAATAATTATGTCTGTCTGTTTGTATGTTTGTCCGCAAAAACTTAAATCTTGCCTGTAACTTTTGATTACGTGGAGCTATGATTTTTATTTTTCACATGTGTATTCATTGTGACAAGACCTTTGCTTTGGCTACCACCAAATTTGACCTTTTGACCTTTACCTTGGGGTTTGGCATTCTTTTATCCAAAAAAATTTACTTTAGTCATATCTTTTGAACTGTTACATTTTGCACCAGAGCTTTCAAACTATACATATGTGTTTTTGCGACAAGACCTTTCATTGGACGCAACAGATGTTACATTTTGTTCTTGGAGATTTACGTACTTTAAAGAAACCTTCAACCTTGGCCTTTGAAAAGGACTAGAGCTTTCATATTTCACATATGTTATCCTTGTGAGAAGGTCTTTCATTTGATGCCAAGAACTTTGATCATTTGACTTTGACCTTGGAGTTTGACCGAATTAAAAAAAAACTGAGACCATAACTCTTTAAAGCTTAGGGATAGGACTTTATTACTTAACATTTTCAATCCATGTGAAATTTTTTTTGATTAGATAAAAAAAAACTTTGACCTTGATGTTTGACCTTTAAGATTGTCAATAACTTCTAAACAGTTAGAGCCTAGGGCTTTCATTTTACACATGTAATCCTTGTGATAAGAACTTTCATTAGAAACCAAAAATTTTGACCATTTTGTCCTTGACCCTGGATTTTGATTTCCATTGGACATAACTTTTGAACAGGTGGTGCTACATGTAGGGCTTTTATATTTCAAATTTTATTTCTGTTGAAAAAATCTTTCTTTGTGAACCAACAAATTTTTTTAATTTGCATTTAGGAGGGTGAAGGAAGGAAAAATTAAATCTTTGCTACGTTGCCATACAGCTGCATCAGTGTTTCATAAACACATCTTCTTTCTAATAAAAAAATAATCTATAGATTCCATACTTTTCACCTTTGATCTTTTATGACTTTGAACTTTTACGAACACATAAAATATCTTCTATCAATTCTGTATTTGGAGAAAAACATTTTGTATTTGATTACATTTTAAATCAGACGTTCATTTCAAAAGAATACAACATTATTAAGATAAACTCCCAAAGGACCGTCATATTTAATTTTTCTAATATTTAAAAAAAATTCAAATACGTAAATAAGCTTTTATTTCTATTTTCCTAGTGAGTTTTTTTTAATGACAAAAAAATCATTTAAAAGTGATTTCAGACTGTTTTATACTAAATTTAAAAGGAAATTTTGATGACATGTGGTATTGATTTTCAAAATAAGAGGAATATCATGACCCCCAGTGGTAGGGTGGGGCCACAATGCCCGATCGACGTTTTACGTAGAAATATATGGGAAAGTTCTTTTAAAATCTTCTCAAGAACCACTGTGTCAGGAAAAATTAAACTTATACGGAAGCATCCTCAGGTAGTGTAGATTTAAGTATATTCAAATCATGACCCCCGCACAAGATGAAATTCTCCCATTAAGCTTGACTTAATGGCAGCTTATAGGTGCTTAATGGTGGCTTAAAGGCCGCCTTTAAACAACCATTAAGCCACCATTAAGCACCTATAAGCCACCAGTGAGCTTCCATTAAGTAACCATTAAGCCTCCATTAAGCCAAATTTCTAACTTAATGGTAGCTTAATGGTGGCTTAATGGTTACTTAATGGTGGCTTAAAGGTTCTTAATGGTTACTTTTAGACCACCATTAAGTCACCATTAAGCCACCATTAAGGTAGACTTACAGGTGCTTAATGTCCAAACTCCATTAAGCTACCATTAAGCCACCATTAAGTCACAGTACGCAGTCGATTATATTGTTTATATGGGTGAAAAATTATTTTTATAGTGATTTGTTATCATTATTATAAATGTAGAGTTCGTTTTATCTTGATTTGGTAAAAATAATGAAAAAAAAACGAAATTCAAAATCCAAAAAAAATCCACCGCAGTGGGGGCGCGAACCCATGACCGTAGGTTTCGAAGCCAAACGCCTAATCCATTACGCTATCGCCGCTCCTTATTAATTATGGAAAATATTAAATATTTAACCTTTATTTTTTTTCAAAATTTGTTTGGATTTGTTAAGGTTTTTACTAGAATTTTGTTGAACATTTCCAAACGTCTTGAATTGGTTTATTAATCAAAATATAAACAATTTTATTTTTGGATCTTAACACATTAATATATATATATTTCTACACAGAGTTTGGATTTTAGTTTGATGTAGTGTGATTGAGTTCTTCGCTCTGTTAGTGTTATTCGAAAATTGTCGAAATGTAAGCATTAAATCATGATTGAAGATAAATTAATTCATAGATAAAACACAAAAGTCTATCATCGAAAAAGAAAGAGGAAAAAACAGATTCTACTATTATTTTTAATATACTGCGGATATTAACGGTTTCTGTGTCAACAATTTAGTGACAATCCTCGCGTAGGAGTTACCTGGTTAATTACGTTTACAAAAACTTTTTTTAGAATATCACATTCAGTTTCAATTCTTTTTGTATCACAATGGGTATCAAAATAATTGACTTTTTACGATGAATCAGAATTTTTGATTTGTTATATGCTTGCGTTAAATATAATTTTTTTTTTCAAATAATTGATCATTAAAATCTGTCAGTGTACGTTGTGTATGTATAGTTTCCTGTTAGTTAACCGGGGACGGGGGACACCTAATTAAGGTCTATTGTCTGACCAGCCGGTTTACTGTACACGGATTATCTGTTAATCCTACCCCTGTTTCTTAATGTGTATACATCTGGGCGGATGTCATGTTTAATCTCAGACTGATCAGCCGTTCCTCTGAAAATCGATTTTGAAATAACAATTATTGAAGACCGACTAGATTTTGACAGATACTTACCGCTGCATTTTTAAAAAAAATAATGAATTAATTAAAATTATTCATGATGTAAAAGCCATTAAAAAGTTTTTCATGGTAAAAGTCAATTTTTGAAAACTAAACATTTGTATACCAGTAGCCCCCCCCCCCCCCAAAAAAAAAAGGACAAAGGTTTTTTTCATGAGATCATATAGTTAAATTCCTGTGAATTCTGTAGCGGAATGTTTCTTTTGACATATGAAATAAAATGACCATTTTAATAAAGTAATATAAATTTTGTGTTCGGAATATAGATCATATAATTCTAAAAACAAATTGATTTTTGGTATTGTACATTTAAGATATTTCACAAGAATTGCTCACGGTGTGTAATAATTATTAATTTTTAAAAATCATATACACTAAAAATAAAAACAACGCATGTAATAATGGTTAATTTAAAAAATAAAAATAATATAAAGTTCTGATACATGATGTCTTGTTTTATTATCACTGTAAATGATTTTAAGAAAACATTAGACAGCTCGAGCAAGCCCCTAGCTGTAGCTATTAGCTTACTTCGTTCCCTGTGATCAAGTTTATGCATGTTGCCAAAAAACTCGTAGAAATTATTATCGAGACAGAATTATGAGATGGAATAGATTTTGCGTAAATGATATTAAAATAACTAAAAGCTAATTCAAAGATTCTATATTAGATGCGTAAAAGTTAAATGAGGGTTGACCATTAAGTCACCATTAAGCTCAGCTTAATGGTGGCTTAATGGTAGCTTAATGAAGTTTGGACTATAAGCACCTGTAAGTCTAGCTTAATGGTGACTTAATGGTGGCTTAAAGGAATTAACTTCTTTAAGCCACCATTAAGTCACCATTAAGCTACCATTAAGCGATTGCTTAAAGGTTGTCTTTCGTCTTGTGCCGGGGGTAGGGCGGGGCCACAATGGCCGATAAAATTTCACAAAAAAATATATATAGATAATTCTTTAAAAATCTTCTTTTCAAGAACCACTTATAGGGAAGCATTCTCAAGTACACTTGTAGTTCAGATTCAAGTTTGTTCCAATCATGACCCCTAGGGGTAGGGTGGGTCCACAACGGCCGAACAAAGTTTTACAAAGAAATATAAAGGAAAATTACAAAAACATTCCAAAAAAAACTCTTTGACTGGAATGATAATATTTTTATGGAAGCATCTTCAGGTAGTGTAGATTCAATTTTATTCAAATCATGACCCCCAGGAGTAGGGCGGGGCCACAATGGCCGATCAAAGTTTCACATAGAAATATATAGGAAAATTATTTACAATCTTCTTCTCTGGAATAGCAAAGGCATGAATGATCATATTTTTATGGAAGCATCCTCTGGTAGTGGACATTCAAGTTTGTTCAAATTATGACCCCTTGAGATAGGGCGGATCCACAACATGAAATCCAATTTTTACATAGAAACATCTAGAAAAATCTTTGAAAATCTTTTAAAAAATAGCAAAGCTATGATTAGTCCTATTCAGATGGAAGTATTCTCAGGTAGTCAAAGAAATATGCAAGCATTTTTAGCTGGTGTGGATTCAAGTTTGTTCAAAACGTACCCTCTCCTTTTGAAGGATTGTTAAGGACAACTACTGGGTTTCAAATTCTCAATAATAAACTGATTTATGCTTTTTTCTTGGCCACATTCCTCAGGTGACCGATGTGGCCCATGGGCCTCTTGTATTAGTTAACAGCCTGTACTTAGCCGAAACCCTTTTTTTATTCATGTTTTGTACATTATTGGCCCCCGCTTTTGCGAAAGCGAAGGGACATTTAAATCATTCGTAAGTCACTCAGTCCGTCCGTCAGGCTGTTTGTCGGTCTGTCAGTCCGTCACAAAAACTTTAACCTTGCTTATAACTTTTGATTAAGTGGAACTATGATTTTCATATTTCAAATGCGTATTCCTGGTAACAAAACCTTTCTTTGGGTACCATCAAATTGACCTTTTGACCTTGACCTTGGAGTTGACCCACTTTTACTCAAAAATTTGAAACTTTTACATTGGCCATATCTTTTGAATAGTAGATACAAGGAATTTCATATTTCAAATATATATTTTTGTTACAAGACCTTTCATTGGATACGAAAAACTTTAACCTTTTGACATTGGAGATTTACTTACTTAAAAAACTTTAACCATGACCATAATTTTTGAATGGTAAGGGCTAGGACTTTTAGACTTCACATATTTAATTTCTGTGAGAAGACCTTTCATATGATACCAAGAACTTTGACCTTTTTACCTTGATCTTGGAGTATTAACTACTTTTTAAAAACATTAATCTTGTTCACAACTTTTGAACGGTACATACTAGGACTTTCATATTTCACACATGTGTTTTATGTGATAAGACCTTTCATTATATAGCAAAAACGTTGACTTTTTGATCTTGACCCTTGAAATTTTCGTACCTATATAAAAACTTAAATCTTGACCATAATTTTTGAACGGTAAGAGCTAGGGTTTTCATACTTCACATATGTTAATATTGTGAGATGACCTTTCACTGCATACCAAGAATTTAGACCCTTTCACCCTGACCTTGTAGTTTTAACTACTTTTTAAATAGCTTTAACCTTGATCAAACTCTTGAACGGTAGATACCAGGACTTTCAAATTTCAAATGTGTATTTTTTGTAGCAAGACTTTTCAAAGGATACCAGTAACCTTTTGACCTTGACCTGTGAGATTTACGTACTAATGAAAAAAACTTTAACCTTTTCCATAAGTTTTGAATTTCAAGGGCTAGGGACTTACTAGAATAATCCACCAATAAAGTTTAATTCCATAACTAACTTGCATATTTGACAATTTATCTATTTCTCTTAATCAAAACATCTATTTTTGTTGCTAGGTAACCGATTGTAAAAAACACACGTTTTTGAATTTAAATTCCAAAAAGGATATTCCTCTGCCTTTATGTAAAATATACCATAATCTTGTATTGAGCCAGAAGTTTGAGATATGGTCTTAAAAGTGCCCGAAGTATCAAATATGCTGAATCAGCAAAAAATGCAAAATATGCATATCTTCCGTTGTCTGTAAAAGAAATATCCTAAAATAAAAATTATATGTATTACATGGTTTTATCACTTGAAATGTTTATCTTTATGATAACATTATTTAAGAACCCCTCAGGTAATATTCACATTCAATTTTAAGCCTCTGAGTTAAGTGATATATTTGTCCATCCACATGGAAAATTGACCGGTTGCTAGGGAAAATTTATTTGGCCATGTTTCCATAGTAACCTGGACCAAAAATAATTTTCAATTTACATACGTGGTTTATAGGGTAAGAGAAACCTATGTGTGTAAAATCATCGAATTCTGAGAACCTTCATGATTCACTTTTATACACATATTGGCCGATTCTTACAGAGACCCGTACTTAACGTATAAGTGCGTTAAGAATTAATTTTTCACTTTTTTTCCTTGCAATGTTTGTTTGCGTTATTTATTTTTGCAACGTAATTTAATATCATTTGACGTCACAAACGGCTAGCTCTTACATCTATTATCCACGGCAGATTTGAAAGGCTCTAAATTCACATTTAAAAAGTTTAACGAAATAAGCAATTATGAAAAAGGAAAATAAGAGAATGTGTTAGCCGGGTATAATAATTTGTAGGCACGGCCAGGTGTGTTAAAGGACCGAAGAAATCGAAAATATGAATTCAATGCTTAGATGAAATCCCTAATTTTTGTTGTTTTGAGATGTGGAGAGACCCACGAATTCACAATCACCACGAAATGTAAAATCTAATATAATTATTACTCAACACTTCTCCATTCACGAAATCAAATCCCCAGATAACAATGTTTCTTTCTCAAACCTCGAGCATTTGCCCCCACGAAAATATGTAAAGAAATATGTGATTTTACAGCAGTATTAACATAACTTTCAACACACACATTCAACCCTTCTCTTTTCTAATTTCAAAGTTTTATTTAAAGTGTATATAGGAATATCTTAATTAGATAGACTTTTCAAAATCAAAATGAATTCGTCTGTACGAAATCTATTTAAAAGTAACATCTATTTAGGTAGGATTCTTCTCTGGTTTCTGACTAGATCAAATAATCAAAGTATATTTGCTTATATGTCTCATATATTGAGGTGTAAGGAATTTAAAAGACCATATTTTTCTTTCCTCTTCACAATTGTACAACTTTAAATAGAAATGGTAAAACTGTGTTTAAAAACAAGCAGGGACTATATTTTTGGGCGGAATGTTGGCATATGAAAATATCTTCTTTTCTGCTTCTCAAGATTATAATAGAACAACAAATTTAGTTATAATTTTTACACAACAAAAGTCTTGGAGAATTTTTCAAATGTAAGTTAGATAAATAAAGAGGGACTAAACTTTCAAAATATATAAAAAAAAAATATGATTTTTCAAACAAACTATATAAGCTTTTAAACGCTTCCATTCAAAGTGCAGATTTGCGTCAAAAATCCATAAAAAATATTTTTCTCTCTAAATAAAAGAACAAATATTTTTTTGAATCATTTTGTACATGTATAAGACTTCTTTATTATATGTGAAAATAAGAAAAAGTTAAATATAGGAAGCATATAAAAAATTACTAATAATATGTAATATATCATGAAAAATTAAGAAAAACAGAGAAAATTCGGATAAGACAATATCCAGTTAAGTTAAAATAATTATGTAAATTTGGTAATATCATGCTATAGACCCGATATAGTTATATGTTTTTATGCAAAAAGAAAAATCATTTAACTTTTGAAATAAAAGTAGGTATCATATGATTGGCAACAGTTATTTTTTATTCTTAATGTCAAAAAAAAGATAATGAATTTGACCTGACCTTGCCTCTAATATAAAACAGTCAAATTTAATTTCACTGATACTATCACTTAGTGATATTGTCTTCTATGAAAATTTCATTAATTTTCAAATATTAGAAATATGAGAAGAATCCTATCTTAACATATGCTAAAATATGTTTTGTTTTTCAGACATTTAAAGGACCTTCTCATTTGCATAGCAGTATTTGTTATTTTGAGTTTTCTACTGCTAGTCTTGAGTGTTCCAGCTATTTTTCTTCTGTGTTGCAAAAGTAAAAAAGGTGAGATTTTTCATAGTCATGTCAGTTTTGAATATTTTTAAAGCAATATGAGCTACATTTTTCAGAATTTTATTTTGCCGTTAAATTGCGTTATTATGATAAATTTGTTTGCAAATTAAACCTTTGATGAACTAGACTACAATAATGTGTGATATGGTTTCAGAAAAAAAATAATTCTGTACAATCGAATATGTAGTATTATATACGAAATCAATATTGTACAGGATGAAAAAAATAATTATGCTAAAATCATAGCTTATAAAAAGTTCTTCCATCGAAAATATGAACATTAGAAGTTTATAAATGTTAGTTTTCCCTCTCACTGGTATAGTTCACTACAATTTTGCAACAAAAATTTTTTACACTTTAGTTGCAGCTTATATTGCTTTTTCAATTTTATCAACAATATATTCAAAACGTGGTGCAAATCAGACTTAAATCCTTATAAATTCCAAGGAATCTTTGGATAGTTTGAAAACACAAGGTATTACCAAAATCAACAGCTTAAAAAATACGACTTTTCAACTTTATACACAACCATTCTCAAGGATAAATGATTGTGCTTTTTGAAATCAGTGACATCTGCTTTTCCAATAGAAACGGAACTCGCAAATTTAGTTACCTATCCAATGGACATTTGCAAAATTATTTTGTTAAAAATCACTCTGATTGTACACACAGGTACTCCGAAGTTGACATTCAAAAGATGCTTGAGTTTCTGGTTGATTTATATGTGACTTTTGAAGACCCAGTCTTTCATTAATCTATTAGAATTGCGCCCCATTATAAGCAGACCAATTTTTGTATTCATGTACTGTAGAATTTGTTAAAAATCTTATGCGTGAAAAGAAGAAGACACTTGCTGTGGCCTTCAACTTGACATTAAGATATATCGACGACGTATTCATCACCCACATACAAAATTAATAAGCTGTATATCTCATTTGATTCGATATGCAAGAGCATGCTCTACGTATGAACAATTTCTGAAACGAAGTAAATTATTGACAAACAGGCTGATGAAACATGAATATCAGTAGTCTTGCTTAAAGTCATCATTTAGTAAGTTTCGGTGTCGATACAATGACCTTGTCAGCAATTAATGAAGTTAGAGTGACGAAGTAAAATAAAGCGGAGTCCTATGAAAAAAAAGAACTGTGAAAAACATTTAAACATAGGAATAAAAAAATACCACATGACTTGTGAATTGGTAAGAATTTTATCAAACTCGTTGTGCTTTTAACACCCCCCCCCCCCCCCCGGTCAATTTAAGGCAGGAGGATAAATAGAAAAAAACTTATAAAAATCATATCCAACTACATTCCATGGGAAATCATTCGTTTGTCTGATTTTGTTATATCTTTCATATCAAGCCTTTGCTTAAAGGACACATAATGCAAACAAAAAAACAAAGATTCATAGATTAAATTTTTAACTGATTTTGAATCGAAAAGACATAGCGGTAGATAATAAATCCTTAAGATAATTAATCCTTAAGTTTTTCTGTGGTTTTTATAAATGAGACTGTCTGGTATTTATTATCCTTCTATACAAGATTTTGCACATATTTTTAACGTGAAAAAAAATTATTAAAAATATTCCTACTTTACCTCGTAAACACTTCACATGTTACATGATTTGAGAAATGCTGTTAAATGATGAAAAATTTCTTTATGTTATTTTAAAGTTTACTTTTTAAGGAATCCTTTTTAGCTCACCTGAGCCGAAGGCTCAAGTGAGCTTTTCTGATCAAAGGAGTATATATGATAAGAGCCAATTTTGGCCCCCTAAAAATCAATATTTTAGAATGACATTCAGATATGTTAAATTGATATTTATTTTGTAGAAGAGATAATATTAGAAATATTTCCAATATATTTTTCACATTCATATGCACTCACTAGCTATAATGACATGAGAAATAATGCTATTTTTGCTATCTAACAAAAAAAGGCATAAATATGCCTTTTTCGTGATGTTTTTTCTTATGGGAAACATCGAGCGCAGTGTAGAACATACACAATTTTTCTGTCACTAATTAGTATTGGATAGATACATCTTTGGTTGAAATATAAATCTTGTTCTAGGCTGCGCTCTATATTTTCTGTAAGAAAAACTGCTTGAAAATAAGCAGTTTTATACAAAATATGCTAAAATGGCGGGAAAACGTTAACTTTATGATGTCATGTTTCTAAAATAACGGCATTTTGATCAAAATGAAAATGACCAATAAAGGTCGCATATATAGCTGTACAAATTAAAGCTATATATACAGTAAAATTAAGATATCCATTTTAAGGGGCCAATTGAGACACTTACTATATATCGCTCTTTGTCCGTTGTCCCACGTCGTCGTTGTCGTCGTCGTTGTCGTCATCGTCGTTGTTGCAAACTTTTCACAATTTCATCTTTTCTCAAGAACCACTGGGCCAATTTCAACCAAACTTAATACAAAGTTTCTTTGGGTAAGGGGAATTCAAATTTATTCAAAAAAGGGTCATGCTCTTTTCCAAAGAGAGACAATTATGAATTAGAGAAAAATTAATGGCATTTTAAAAAAAATCGTCGTCTCAAGAACCATTGAGCCAGGAAAGTTGAAACTCATGTGGAATTATCCTCGGGTATTGTAGATTCAGTTTTGTTCAAATCATGACTACCGGGGGTAGGGTGGGGCCATAATAGCCTATCAAAGTTTTACATAGGAATATAGAGGAAAAATCCTTTAAAAATCTTCTTCTCAAGAACCACTGAGCCAGGAAAGATGAAACTGATGTGGAATCATTCTCATTCTAGTGTAGATTTTATTTTGTTCAATTCATGACCCCCGAGGGTAGGGTGGTGCAAAAATGACCAATCAAACTTTTACATAGGAATATATAGGAAAATCCTCTTTTCAAGTACTTCAAATCCATGCTTTGTGATATTTGTTTGGAATCATCCTCAGGTAATGTAGATTTTAGTTTGTTCAAATCATGACTCCCTGAAAGGGTTAAAATTCACTCCCTCCCCCAAACTCAGTAAACTTTCAGTTAAGATCTCCTTTTTCCTAGCCAATTGCTTGGGTGAGCGATGTGGCCCCTGAGCCTCTTGTAATGACTTATCTCTCCTACTTCATTATCTTATCGAATTATTAACAAAATATGTAGGTCGATACCTTATAAAAATGTTAGGAAGATATATCTTGAAAAATACGCTAAATAGTTATGCTTGAAAGCAAAATACTGATATATTTGAAATATTTTTTTTCAGCTCAAAGATCGGATGCAGACATTCCTCTGCGGTCTTAACAATATACATATATGATAGTTAAAGGAAAAAATAATGCACCGTAAAAAAGATGTGAGTCATGTTTGAAAGATGTAGTGATCAAGATTGGTTGTACGTATAACCAGTGCTGCGGACTATTAACAATAATGGCAGAAAACTATTTTGAATCAATTTGAATTTATATGAATTTGTTTTAATATCATATAATTCTAAACAATGTATTTAATGACCCTATTTTCAGAAGATTCCTATCTATCGTTGAGCTACTTTGTACCTGTATATGTGCTTATTATAATTTGCATATCATATGTAAGCTATTGACTCATTATTGTTACCTCAATGTGTCAAATGTTAATTAAGTGAAGATCACAACTTATTTTTAGAAATCAAAGGGATCCAATATAATACCCAAAATACGATTTTATTATCTACTCTTTTATATGAATTGGAAACAAAAATATTCCTTTGAGCTCTCAGTATTGGATTATGACATGCTCTTGTAAAGGACATAAATAAAATAATTTCCCTTTGCAATATATGACACAATGATTTTGTTTTAACGCCTCCGTTTTTATACTTTTTATTCATCTCCATTTCCTGACAAGTTTCCTCATGTCAATCTCAATAAATTAATTGATAAATTATTTAATTATAAAAATTTGTATATATAAATAACAGTAAATGAGATAAGGCTACCGACAAAGCCTTTTTAAGGTCATACGCAAGGTATTTTTAGACTTTCCCAGGAGTTGAAGAGTTCCAATGCTAAGGTATTGCGTGCTACTCCCTAATGTCTAAACATGCTATTATGCACTAATTCTAAAACAAATTATGATTAACAAAACATCTAGAATATATGTTTAATAATGTTTGTATATTTTTTTCCGACTTGTACAAAAGTCCCTGTTTTTTGTCTACGAACATCTGATGGCACTTCAAACTTAAATTAAAAATACCTTGATAAGTTATCAGTAGATAAGGTACGTTGCGTATGACCTTAAGCCCTCTATATACAAAATCAACAATTTTTCTAAAAAAATAGAATTAAAAATTTTGGTACCAGGTACCAGGAGAAAAAAATCACAATGTTTTTTCTTTGTGAGACCCGAAATGAGTGTCATATCGAAAAGTGAATAGTGTACAATTGCATCATGTAAAAAAAATCTGTGATTTCAAGTATCTTTAAATTTCATTCAAGAATAGTTGCAAACAAGAGATGGGTTCAAAATATTGTCGCTATTTCCATTGTGCACCTTAACTGTACTGTGTTTCTCTAAAACATGTAAAATGTTACAATATTCGATTTGATTGGTCTTTTCCATTTGTGTTGTATTTTTTTTTAAATATTGTTTGAATTTTCAATTATTTTTTATTTTATTATTTTATTTATGTTTCGTAGAAATTCTATTTTTTATATTTTGAGAGAATTTTATTTGAATAGTATAAATTTTCATCAAGATTTTATCAGGTTTGCAGCACTTTTTAGGCTCAAGTGAGCTTTTCTGATCACATTTTGTCCGTTTGTCGGTCTTTCCATCCGTCCGTCCGTAAACTTTTCACATTTCGACTTCTTCTCAAGAACCAATGGGCCAATTTTAATTAAACTTGGTACAAAGCATCCTTTGGTGAAGGGAAGTTGAAATTGTTAAAATGAAGGGCCAAGTTTCCTAACAAGGGGAGATAATCAAGAAAAGACAAAAATAGGGTAGGGCTATTAAAAAATCTTCTCCTCAAGAATCACTGGGTCAGGAAATCTGAAACTTGTATGGAAACATCCTTGGGTAGTGAAGATATTAAATTGTAAAAATCATGACCCCCAGGAGTAGAGCAGGACCACAATAGGAAATCCAAGTTTTACGTAGAACAAATCTTTAGAAAATCTTCTTCCCAAAAACCACTAGGCCAGGAAAGCTGAAACTTATGTGGAAGCATCCTGGGGTAGAGTAGATATTAAATTATTAAAATCATGACCCCCGGGGGGTAGGGCGGGGCCACAAAAGGGAATTTAAGTTTTACATAAAAAAATTATAGAACAAATCTTAAAGAATCCTCTTCTCAAAAACTACTGGGCCAGGAAAGCTGAAACTTACATGGAAGCATCCGTGGATTGTGTAGATATTAAATTGTTAAAATCATGACCCCAGGGGTAGGGCGGGGCCATAATTGGGAATATAGATTTAACATAGAAATATATAGAACAAATCTTTTTTAAAAAACTTCCTTTCAAGAACCACTTGGCCAGGAAAGCTGACCCTTTTTTGAAGCATCCTAGCGTAGAGTAGATATTTAATTCTTAAAATTATGACTCCCAGGGGAAAGGCAGATCCACAATAGGGAATCCAAGTTTAACGTAGATATATTTAGGGAAAATCTATAAAGAATTTTTTCTCAAAAACCACTGGGCCAGGAAAATTAAAATTTATGTGGAAGCATCCTTGGGTAGTGTAGTTATTAAACTGTTTAAATCATGACCCCCAGAGGTAGGACGGGGCTTCAATAGGGAATCCAAGTTTTACGTAGATATATTTAGGAAAAATCTATTAGGAATCTTCTTCTCAAAAACTACTGGGACAGGAAAGCTGAAACTTATATGGAAGCATCCGTGGATTGTGTAGATATGAAATTGTTGAAATCATGACCCCCAAGGGTAGGGCGGGGCCAAAATAGGGAACATAAGTTTAACATAGAAATATATAAAACAAATCTTAAAAAAAATTCCTTTCAAGAACTACTTGGCCAGGAAAGCTGAAACTTATATGGAAGCATCCTAGGGTAGAGTAGATATTTAATTCTTAAAATTATGACTCCCAGGGGAAAGGCAGAACCACAATAGGGAATCCAAATTTAACATAGATATATCAAGGGAAAATCTATGAAGATTTTTTTCTCAAAATCCACTGGGCCAGGAAAATTGAAACTTATGTGGAAGCATCCTTGGGTAGTGTAGTTATTAAACTGTTAAAATCATGATCCCTGGGGTAGAGCGGCGCTTCAATATGGAATCTAAGTTTAACGTAGATATATTTAGAAAAAATCTATAAAGAATCTTCTTCTCAAAAAACCACTGGGCCAGGAAAGCTGAAACTTACGGAAAGCATCCTGGGGTAGTGTAGTTTCTAAAGTTTTAGAATCACGAAAGTTTGGGGGGTAGGGGGCATGATAGGCATTGCAAGAGGGGAAATCTGGTTCAGAACTTCATCACTCAAATTACTGAGGTGAGCGATGTGGCCTATGGGCCTCTTGTTTAAAATACCTTTTTCCTTCTTAAATTTATGTTTAAAAACTTGGCATAATGCATTGAGGGTATAATCTTGCAATAAATATACAATTTTATAGGACCCTTCTATTACTTTCAATAAATTTGCATATGCATACAAATATACAACAGTGTCACTTGTTTAGAGAATTATATTGACAGTATATGTAAAGCATAGTACATTTTAATTATCGACGACGATGATATTGAAACGGAAATTGGTTTTGTGATTTAGTTTCGTTTTAACGTAAGACCTACGTTTTTATATAAATTCTTAAACACTAAAAATATTAATTCTCAGATCATACAAGTAGAATGAAACTGCCTATGTACTGGGCTGCACTGAGGTAATACATGTTGTGTAACGGGAACTCAGGGGACCTCTCTGGTGACGGAGTGGATAAACATTAGTTTGTTTCTTCTCTTGCATTCGGTCGTAAGACCTGAATAGGGCAGACAGATGCAGGGGATGAACGGCTAAGTGTTTCACAGTACACCAATGCACTAAAGACCTGAATAAGGCAGTCACTTGGTTGAAGCGAGAGAGGTGGCATACCACAATTAGCAGTGGGGGAAGTGCCAAGATGCAGCAGTACTAGTGGAGTGGCAGAACTAGTGAAATTTACTTGCGGGAGACACCCGTCGACCATAGTTAGTGGTTGTCCAATCAAGAAGCAACCCATTGTATTTGTATATATTTGATTATAATCGTATTGGTCAACAGAAATCTGAGTTAACAGGTTAACGAACCTAAGTGTCCTTTTATAAATCTGCAAATGATGTTGTATTTGATTAGAAACTTAATTTGCATTGAACAAAATGTCACTTGATCAGCCTCTCTCTTCGTAAATACTGCATCAAGTTTACGATATGACGTCACATTGTACATTGCGATCAATAAATTGTTTACATTTAAGAAATAAGATATGAAACTAGAGTTTCATTTGAATATGACATGAAGTCGGTCGCGTGTTCAAATTCAATATCGGGCATTATAGTAGATTTGATCACGTACGATTTCATTTCATATCCCAATAAAACTCTAGAAAATGATATTTTATTTCATATATTTACATTTTAATTTAATTCCTGTTACAATGAAAAATAAGCGCTGTAAAAATTTGGACTTGTTATTGAAATGCAACATAACACACATATACGTCATCATATGACGTCATAGTCAAAACCTTCCAATTGTCTCGTGCGGTTTCCCCAACTGCATGATTTGAAAATTGCATGTCAATATAATTTATATTGTCATATAAGGAAAAACATTGGCAATTGTAAATATCTTGTAGTGAAGGATCTATCTAAAGACAAAAAAGCATGTTAGTAATTTCTGATGTACATGTAGTCTAGTGTTATTTTACAGTTATACTCTTAGTTTGTGTGTACTTTGAAGAACGATAGTTTTTTATGACGACATAGTGAGTATTTCTCGTATAATTTGGGTCCACCTCCTTTTTAACTCCTCCTGTGCTGCAGATGAACATGTAAATCAGGATATAATATCCCTGATTGTCAACAGTAATTCAAAATTTTAATGTAATGTTCACTGGTTTTTATTGACATGTCGCTATTTTTGACAAAGGTGGGACAACCAATTAAACGTTGATATTCTACACAGTTGATATTTGCAATACTCCAGGTTGAGCCGCGAGTTAGACGTCCAACATGTAGAACATTATCCAAGGTGAGAAGACGATATATATTCCTCCTCAAAATGGAAACCAAAGAACACCATGAACAAGTTTACATTTCTTGTACTGGTTTAAGAAATAGATTTCTTGTATACTTGAATAATTACGAGAATATAAATCATATAACGTCATTGTTTTATCATTTGACATGTAGCTAATGTAAAAGAGATGGTAGCAAGAACATAATATAGAAAAGTGTATACATGCACAGAAAAATGTTTTGAGCAAGACATTCCAGAAGTTGAAGACAAAGTATGCAAACAAGGTGAAGAAAAAAATTTATATGGAGTAAAAATACAAGTACACAGCTAAATCTTTTTCTTCAGTTTTATATAGTTCTGTAAAATTCTTTTTTAGCATAACATAATTAAATAATTCGTTGAAATATTCAAATTCATCATATTGCAAATAAGTTATTCAAAAGCCACATTTTCTCCGACTTCATCGGTCAAATAAACATAAACGTGACAGGGTTTCTCTGTAGGGGTTAAATAAAGATTGTCATCATATTTTAATTGTAGTTCTAATTCATTTTCCGAACAGGATGATACATTAGATACAGCAAATTTATCCGATGTTTTGGTTTCTTTAAAGGAATCTATTTCATCAATTTCCTCATAATTTGGGCTATTTTCAAGTACAGGATATAAATAAACTGCATCTTCGTTAATTGCTTCCCTCTCTTCATGACGTATCTTGGTCTGAATATCTTTCGACTCCATATGTAAATTTGCATACTTAGAATCTCCTTCGATCTCATCTCTTTTTTGTTTTGATCTGTCTAAAAGTTTTTTTAAAACATAAAATGAAACACAAGATCCAAATAATGTAACAACCACTCCTGTTAAAATGATAAATTTGGTTTCGTTAAACTTCTCCTCTTCCGTATTTCTAGGAAATATAAGCGTTGTGTGAAATATTTTTGTTCCTTTTTGTACTTTATTGGAAACATTCACATTTTTGTTACCAGATTTAATTTCATGACTAACTTTATAATGACCTGTTTTCGTCGTTATTTCCAGCAATACTTTCGAATCTGAAAAATTGAAAGAGAGTATTTAGCTTCATAATTAAGATAACGAGAGACCGCACTGTTTTAAATAAATGACTAAAGATATAAAGATATAATTCATTATTTCATCAAACATTTTTATCCCCCGGAAAACGAAGTTTCGGGGGTATATAATTTTTGTCGTGTCCGTTTGTCTCTTTGACTCTCTGTTTGTCTGTTTGTCCGTGTACATGTGTATTCCTTGTGACAAGACCTTGACCTTTCTTTGGATACCTACAAATTTGACCTTTTGAGCTTGAACTTGGATTTTGACCCACTTTTACACATTTTTTTTTAACTTTGGCCATAACTTTATAACACGCAGTACAGTTAAGGTGCGCAATGGAAATATCGACTAAATTTTGTATTTAAAAATGTATTCGTAATCGGGATGGTGATTATTTTAAGTACATTATTTATATTGGATAATTGTTATTATTAATAATAACTACATATCGAGGACGATTTTATCTAGTATTTAGTCTAGTCACGTGATGTGGCATTCACGCGATTTTAGCACATTGACCTGCAGTATTGATGTTACTTATAAATATCACTAGTGCAAGGGCATAACCAAGTTAAATTTCCAAGTTTAGTATATAAATATTTTCGACACGCATTCTAATTTCTAAAAAGTGCTGCGATCCTGTCTAAATTCTGCAATTTCATTGTTAAAATTATATTTGCATGATCAAATGCTGTATTTTTTGCTTGTCAGCGGCATGAAATATTGATATAATTTAATTGTTTTTTAAGATTTCATCAGGACTGCAGCACTTTTCAGATACCTTAATAGTTCTAGAGTTGAAATGAAAAAGCTTACTTTGATCCATAGAGTGTATGCCATTGCACTAGATCGATTTATTAAGACCCCCCATATTACCCTCCGATGTACTTGCATACAAATATGCGATAGTGTCAATTAAATACGTAATGTACAGAAAATATATATTTATAAAATAGTGAAGAAGACATTAAATACAAGTTATTGGTCCATAGAATATCTGTAAATAATATTTTATTTAATTAGAAAGTACACATTGTGTTGAGAAAATATTAATTTATCTGTCTATCACTCCATACAAACTACGTCACGTTGTAAGAAATGACGTCATATTGACAGGTGTATTGCGATCAGTGACTTGATTATAGCGAGCGCAGCGAGCGTCGCGAAGCGACGCTCGTCACTGCGAGCTCTTAAAGCAACGCCTGTGCGAAGAGAAAATTCGGAGTACTGCACATTCATATTCGATAGAATTTTTGATGCCGTAATTTGGACCCACAATGCATCACTTGTTAAAGCTACGTTAAAGCTACGTTCTCGTGAGAATAGTAGCAAAAGTTCTACTAAAAGTAAAGATACCCTGATTTAATGGATAAATATTGAAGATAAATAGCAAACGAAACGTTCTTCATTTATTTTCAGCACTGTTCAGGGTTCTTTGGGGGAAATGTAACTTACATATGACGTCATGTGACGTCAGAGTCTAGACGCATCAAATGTCACTCGCTATGTGGGATTTAACTAACGACAAAACAGCACGCTGTGGTGAGTTTTTATGTAGTTGGATAACTTCTTACTGGTTAAATTAGGAAATCAACTCATTTTGTGGTATTTTTAAGAAATGCTGTATTACGTATAATGTGTATGATGTCATAGTCAAGTTTTCCCGTACAAATTAGGCTCCGCATCCTTTTTGGTACCTTAACTGTGCAGCACAGTAGATACTAGGACTGTTATACTTCATGTATATATTTTTTGGCAATTAGATACTACCAACTTTGACTTTTTGACCTTGACCTTGGAGATTTACGTATTTATTAAAAAACTTTAACCTTGTCAATAACTTTTGAAGGATAATGTATAGAGCTTTCATTCTTTTCATATGTTATTCATGTAAGAAGACGCTTCATTGGATACTAAGAGATATGACCCTTTGCCCTTGACCTTGTTTGACTTTCTTTAAAAAAACAAACCTTGACAATATCTTTTAAAGCGTTAGAGCTAGTGCTTTCATACTTTACATATTTAATTTTTGTGACAAGACCTTTATTTGATATCAAAACCTTTGATCCTTTTACCTTGAGTTAGAGTTTGACCTACTTTTAATTTTTTTTAAATCTTGGCCATAAATTTTGAACAGTAAGGGCTAAAGCTTCCATACTTCACATATGTATTCTTTTTGGGAAGACCTTCTATTGGATACCAATAACCTTGACCTTCTGACTTTGATCTTGGAGATTTCCGGACATAAAAAAACATTAACTTGACAATAATTTTTTAACGGTTAAGTCAGGGCTTCCAGACTTCATAAATGTATTCTTTGTGGCAAGTCCTTTTATAGAATACCAATAATCTTAAACTTTTGACATTGACCTTACAGATTTCCGGACTTTTTCAAAAATATTAACCTTGCCAATAACTCCGCGGGTATGTTAAGGCAGCACATGGATCAGAATTCGGCGATTTAACACTTTTTTTTTATTATTATGTAACAATAATAAATCGGAAAAGCCAAGGATAAAACTTTTGCTATAAATACGCATTCTATAGACTTCAATGGAACTTATACTACAGTAAGCACTTCACCATGACGTCACCACGTGATATCTATAATTAGAAAATATGCCTTATTAAAAAAAAGTTTAACACTACCCCGGGGATATTAAGATTTAATTTGTAATAATATCTATGTAAAAACATCTCTGTACCATGAAAAGTGCTGCTAGAATCGTACTGTCCTATCACAGAAATAATTATTAAACACTTTCGGACGAAACCTTCCCAAAATTTTTACATTTTGATATTAACATCGAAAAAATGCATCCATTCCCGTAAACCATACGATTCTACCAGCACTTTCCAAAAACAATAGAATAAGAACCTTAGAAAGAAACAAAAATTAAGTTTCAAGGTATGTGGCGTAGTGTTGAACTTTTGCATCTTTTTTGTTACAAACGACAGAGGAAAGGCTGATCGGCAAGTTAACACCCTCCCTGCTTTAATTTTACGAAGAAATTGAAGAAGTATATTCCCATACCTTATTCATAAGCTTTATTCCCACATGAATCACACATGATATTCCTTCTAAATGCTTTTGAACTCCGATTTCTAGTGTTTGTTTACATGAATTTTCGTTACGTTTCACTTTCACTCTGCTACTGCATGATCAACAGTTATGACGTCACGGATTTGGTATTTAATCTCTGTGATAACTACAGAGGACCAGTAACGACAAATTCCCGTTTTTATCCAGCAACTACCCCTTGCATTGACCTAAAAAAGATAACCTAATAAAGCACAGCTTTATCCGGTCACTGCCCTAAATAAGCCTCGTGCATGTATTCCGACGTTCTAAAAGCATTGTGACGTCATGTATATTGTAATGTTTACGCCATGGCGTCATAGTTTCAACTGCAGAAATGAGCCTAATTCTGTCGAAAATAGCTAGTTTGGACGTTCAAATGAACAGAATATGTTGCAGGATAAACAAAATACATGATGAGTGTCTTGAAATATAGCGATATTTGGGCTCGGGTCGAAAACGTAAGAGGGCTCGGCAAGCCTCGCCCTCTATCACGTTTTCGTACCCTCGCCCAAATATCGCTTAAATTTCAAGACAGTAATCATGTATTTTATATATATTATGCCTATGCATATTTTGATACATTTTTACGACCTCAAATCAATCTAAGATATCGATTTTAAGAAATTGTTATCTCTAAACCTCACGTCATATAGCTAACTATGACATCATCTCATTAAGGCAAGTATAATATTTGGTTGTTACCTTAACCAACCTGCGTCATTCAGTACTAGTAGCCTTGACGTCCTGACCTTGATCTTGGGGAATTTAATCTACTTTTAAAATCTTTTAACCTAGGCCATAACTTTTGAATGGTTAGGGCTAGGGCTTCCAAACTACACCCATGTGTTCTTTGTGGAAATACCTTTCATTGGATACAAATAATATTGACCTTCTGTTCTTGAAGATATCTTTACTTATGAAAAAAAATGTAGATTTGCTATAATTGGGAACAGATGGTGATAGGGCTCTCATGTATCACAATTGTATTTCCAGGTACCAATATATTAAATTTGCATTTAAGAAAAGTTTAATCATCACTATGATGCCATCAGTGTTTCACAAACATATTGTTTAAACTGGAACTTACTCTTAATCTTTCATACATTTTCCTTCAAATCGATAACAAAATTTTAAAATGGAATAATCTAAAACACATTTTTTCTGTATTTCTGATCAGGAAAATTTAAATGTTTTTTAATCACATGTTTCCTGCTTTATTTTACATGTATTTATTTTCCAATTTTAGAGAATATTTGTTTTCTCATACCAATATTCTGATCAGGAAATATTTTCCGGTTTCACAAATATCTAAAAAAAATTCCTGATAATCATAGCCTTCCTATTTATTAATTGCTCTAGATCTATTTTTTAAAATTACATTTTACATCAATAAGATATATGGAACACTGATTACGAAAGGAGTTTCAGAAGTTTCATATGAAACGTAAACGTAATGCCATGCACTGTAATGTTATAAGTTTGACGTTTGATATTTATTTCAATTCAATGAAATCCACAAGCGTTCTTATATTGCTTGATATTGTTTTAGCAGATATTCATTTCAGATATTATTTTGTATCATTTGTTTATTAATACCAAGAAAAAAAAACATGTTTTAATTACAGGGAAAATGTATTTTAAAAAAATTAAAAGTTTTACCAAGAGAACGTATAAAATATGAGTATATAGAGGATATATATATATATATATATATATATATATATATATATATATATATATATATATATATATATATATATATATATATATATATATATATATATACAATCCAGAGTTTTGAAAAGATGATCACATTTTACTCCAAAGCGCTTTCGCCATTTGGCTCTTCAGTGGATTTAACATGACATGATAACGTCGTTATCATGACGTCATAGTTAAAGGACAACGTTAAAATTTGGCACAAAAAATGTCTGTAGAAAGCGCCAGAGTAAATAGACTTGACACTGTAAATGATACATATTTACACAATAATAATCAATTATTAATAAATTTAAAAAAAAAACAATATTAACAGTCATTGTTGAAATCAGAACACTTTTCTGTTTAGTTTTGGCTTAAATTTATCAATGAAATATTGTTCTTTGGCCCGTCGTAACTGATCATTTTCCTCGGTAACTTTATAAAACGGAAAGATACTGAAACGTCCTTTACCGCATTGTTCAAAATGTTCGCTACACGGAGTATTTCTTACGGAAGGGTCCCTTATCTGCTGTTTGTGCACTCTAACACGCGTACGGTCGGATATTTTATTCCCTATTTGACCAATGTAATTTTCTCCGCAACCACGGCAAGTCATACAATATATGACGTTCTTGGTTTTGCAGTTCATATTATGTTGAACTCTAAAATTCATTCCCGTTTTGACTGTGAATGATTGTCCTCTTTGTATAAAATTGCAAGTTCCACAGGTTATATAGGGATATGCTTTGCACTCGTAAAAATATTTTTAAAAAATCCTGTCCCACGAGTGAAATAAATTCATATTCAACTACAAAATATTGAATTTTCTATTTATTACATTTTTCTTTGACTTTCCCTTTTCCTCTGTCTATATCTCAAGCAGTCACCGGCTACCTGACGTCATACTTAGGCGATTGGAGGTTCATAGCTAAGTGTTGTGAAATTGAAAACGCCGTAAACGAGGATTTTATCAATATATTTTGGGATCTTTGGCTGTTTTATTCTATGCCAGAATGGTATATTTATTTTCTAATGGACTAAGGGGTATTTTTTTACAACATTCTTGTTATTGGAAGGAAGGTTGAGAGTTTTACCGCACTTCTGATATCCTTTCACACTGTGACAGGATATCACTTTTATTCAATGAATAGATTACAGTATTTCACTGGTTCGAATGTGATACATCATGAATATGTGTTAGTGAAACACTTATGTCACCTTATGACAGCTTATGTCGAGGGATGAAATTTCTCAAATGCAGGTCTAACTTCACGATCAAGAGATGAAAAATGCTGTTATCCAATCAAAAGGCTTGTGTAAATAAATTTAGTTTAAATTCGCAAGTAGAACCTCTCTAAAAGGTTTAACGTCAAACTCGATTTTCATGGTCAAAGGGTAAAAATTTATTGTACCCATGGGGAAGACTTTGCTATAAGAAATACACAAGTGAAAAAAAAGCCAAAACATTAGCTCTTCAAAAATTAAAGTAAGGGTTTAAGTTTCTCAAACGTTGGTCAAACTATGAAGTAAATGCCTGAGAAAAAAATATATACCTATGGAAATATCTTGTACCATTGAATACACATTTGAGATATGAAAACTCTTTTATCAACTGTACATAAGTTATGGGCATTGCAAAATGTAAAGTGTGGTATTCTTGACAAATATGAGTCAAACTCCAAGGTTTATGTCTAGAAGTCAATTAATCTGGTATGGATTAGGCGCTTCACATGCCTACGCAAGGGCTGGTGAAATATCAATTAAAAATTCTTATAAATTCAACTTGTTGCTACACTTGGGAGTTATTCATAACCATATGCATAAAGTAAAGATAAAACCTGAGTCAAATGACTTAGAAATTTATTGTTAGTAACCCACCAAAATGGTTACACGCTCTAAAAACCGTAAAAAATACATAAATTGAATGTTAAAACTATGTCTTTTTATATAGAGTTGGTCTTCGTACCAATGTTTTGTAAACAAATATTGAAAGGGTATGGACGGATGCACCTCCAGGCGCAGATCCAGGATTTAGAGTTGGGGGGGGGCGCCAAAATTAGGCAGGGGGTCTGGGGGCCGCCATGAGGCCCCAAGTGGCGATGCCCCCGGAAGCCCCTGAATTCTAGAGATTTTGAAGGGTTGAAATGAGGTCTACCAAAGCCATGGTGGTTTCCCAGGGGGCGAAGCCCCCGGAACATGCGGAAGCTCCTGGATTCTAGAGATTTTGAAGAGTGAAAATGAGGTGTACCAAGTAGACATACTAGTATTTGATTTACGCTAAGTTTGACAATTTTAGGGGGGCGCGCGCCGGGTGCGCCCCCCTCTTAAATCCGCCACTGACCTCTCACCATCTAAAAAAATATATTGTACGATGACCAACTCTACGAATATAAAAAAGTTAGTTTACCTACTTAAATTTCGGAATATGTTCTCAGAAAAGTCCAATGTGTGTTAATTTGCTGTTATTTAAAGGGCAATGTATATGCGTCTTCGTGGCTCATTGGTTATAACAGCCAGTTATTTGTCGCGAGTGTTCGGATCATATTTTTAAGTTCAGATTGAAATTTAGATGAATTTTTTTTTTCAATAAAAGCAAAATGAATAAGACAATGAATTTATTTACTGTCATAAAATTATATATTTCCTATAATAACATGTTTTCAAGATATATAACATTTTGAATGCATTCACTTCAAGACTACACGATTACGTGATTGAAATGTAAACAGGCATGTGTAGACCAGCACATTATGGCTAGCTGATCTGTATGCAAAAAAGGTTTAAAAGGAAAGGTAAGGCGTACCATCTGTCAACCCCTGAAAACATATTTGATAGAACAACTAACACGCAGTATGGAAAGCATTTCATGTTGAAAGTTACTGTAATGAATATTTAAAAATATAGATATTTTCATTTGAACAGTGCTGTACAAAGTTTAAAAAGTTAGGTAAATTGTTCAACTATGAAATTTCAGATATCCTAAAAAGAGCAAAACGATCCCTGTCGTTTTAACACCCCTCCCCCTTCCCGATTCTTTGTTGGTACCCTTAGAAAGATCCTGTCATAAGGAATACAATAATGAAATATGAAAGCCAAGAAACCATATGAAAAGTTATGAATAATGATCTATTATTTTTTTCAGTCAAACAGACAGACAAACAGCTAGGCGGATGGACAGAAAAAACTATGTACACTGTATATATCCCAAAATATTAGATAACGGGACATAAAAATAGTGGGCTGTTTGTTGGTTAAACTTACACAATGGAAAAATGCATCCTTTGGCGAAATCGCAAAAAAATTCCTTGCAAGAACAGTCTTGCTGACAATCTTTTCCGTATGTCGGATAAGAGCATTTCTGCATACAGTCTGGACCAAAGTATCCTACCAGACATTCTAGAAAATAAGCAAAACTTTCTTTAATTTAAAATACAAACGTTTGTGTTATTAATCCTATTTTTAAAGTAACATCTTATTTACACACAGACTGAGGGATATGAATAAAAATTACCATCACATTCACCGGTCTCTTGGTTGCGAAAAAATCCTGCACAGCATATTAGAAGACCATTTTGTCTAGAAAAATAATTCTAAATATCATATTTAATTAATCCAAATTCAAAATACAAAGTACATGTATATAATTACTCTTACAATTACTCTTACCCGTTACAATATTTACAGTTTAGACAGTCGAAAAAAGCCAGTATGATCAGAAAAATCAGAAAAGCCATTTTAGTTCTGGGCTGACTTTCACTTTGAAAAGCAAACGGATTTTGTTTCCTCATACGAATTTTCCAATTTATTACACAATAACTTCCTGGAGCATTATATGAAGAATACCTACGACATAAGCTTTCATACTGAATTGATCCCATTGGTTGAAATGGCAAATCAATTTGTTAAGTTATGTAGCTACTCAAATTATGAAAGAATGGGTGGCATCAAGATTCCTAGAAAAAGATGTAAATTGAACTTTTATAAATTATATTTACATTTGCAAATGTTTTCCTTTATATAACATTGCTAAAAGCAATGCATATCTATAACTGTATAGATACCAGTACGGGGTCAAGAAGTCATAGAAGTGCATAAGGATAAACGATTCACGTAATTTCTCAGTGACGTAAAAAGGGTTGACACGCGTTCAGTGGATTATATGCATGTAGTTAAGTTTGAACAATAATGCATTTCACACGTTAAAATTCACAATCAGGCAAATATGAATAAGTTAGAAATGTAAATATAAGTAATAAGGTATCATTTTCTAACATCTATCGGGCTATAAATACGTCTAGGTACGAGATTAAATTCATCATAAATTGAATTTAATCTCGTGACTAAGCTGTATTTATACTGATATCCCGATAGATGTTTAAAAATGATATATAAATATATATATCATATATATATAGGATCTCCCATGGTTTGTGATTTGATATGATTTTTTTATCCAACTCGATGTGTGTTTTCTATCCCCTCGCCTCTAGCGCTTATTATTTTAGTTCAGGAATGAAATTTTGTTAAAATACATCAAATAAAGTGAAATTTGACAAATTAAGTAATTCTCTCTATCATACACATGCATCTGTTTATTTACATCAAGTCGCGCGGCGTAGGAATACATAGTGTTGATACGAAAACGATATCACATGAGCTATATCAACGGGATAAAGGGGGAAATATGTGATAAATATATATATATATATATACTCAAATTATATACTCAAATATAATATATATATATATATATATATATATATATATATATATATATATATATATATATATATATATATATATATTTCCATTTCCAATTGTTTTCTCTATGATAAACACTACGAAAGTGTTTCTTGTTTATTTCATGATAATACCCTGTGGTATGTATATTTCTCTATTACTAAAAGGTCAGGTGTCAACCTGCATGTATATCACTGGCGTATAAATATACTCAAGAAAAAAAAAGATGTTTTAATTGTTTACTAAGTAATTTGATATGATATATATCATGAATTATCTTCGGCTCGAAAGCAAGTCACTTGTGCAACGCTGTCCACTATGACCAAGGCCTCGCGAGTCCGAGAACACCACTTCCGTAACAGCCACGTGGAGAAATTGACATTGCCACATGGATCTGCACGTACTCCATCATCTGATACAGACATCGTCCCTTAGTCATTACCATCCGACTTCTTAAGCAACTCAACTTCTTCTGTTATTATAACATCCATACAAATCGGTTTCCTGACCATGCTGACCAGCTCCCGTTTCAGCAACATTGCATTCAATATGGCGGCGGAGAAGTGACATAGTGCCTATTTATGTTCGTGCTTCCGACAACCTAAATCTAGGTCACATATATAATTAAAGTCAACAAGATTACTTTGGTCATCATTTAAAATTCTTTTGTTGTTTATTTTATAAATGTTGATATTTGACTACGGTAAATATAAATAGTCAATAAATTTGTTTCGTTTTTTGGGGGACTATTTTTTTATAGTAAAATTTGACGTCATGGGGCCTTGTGCATTTCAAATCTACTCAATAAGACGGTATTTCGATTTATTTTATGATGGTTATTTCAAGTAAAAATGGAAATATAAGGAATCACTGTCTAGTTTTGAGGGTATGCCAGAGACATCAACAATAGTGGGAAACATGGGATAATTTTAGCATAACGGGCTTCCCCCGTTATGCAAATTATCCCATGTTTCCCACTATTGTTGATGCCCTTGCATACCCTCAAAACTAGACAGTGATTCCTTAAATATATATATATATATGATTGCGCCCATGACAAAAGGGTCCTTATGGCAATTTTGCTAAAACAGAGAAATAACGTCATAAAGATATGACGTTGCAGACTGACGGTGAACTCCGACGCAGATTTTTTTAACCACGTGTTTTGACGTTTGACGCATCCCGAGTTTTTGTCGCTGTTTGCAACATGTGGAATTTATTTTCATTGTTAAATTAATTGAATCAATATATGTATCTCCTAATCCACTGATTTTAATAGATGTAAATAAAAATAATTACAACTGGTTTCAAAACAAACATCTATTGTACATACGTACGTCTCTAATACCAATATTTTTTCTACATGCGTAATTAAATGTATAGAAGCTGTAGACAAGGTGTTTTCTGATAGCATATTGAACCTTTATACTCTAGATAAATTTTATTTATAACATTTTTAGAATACATCTTAGACAGGGTATATCGTAAAAAATATTGCAAAGGAAAATTGTCTCCCTACTTCTTTGAGATCCGCTCCACCACTCTCAAATATACATCGCGATCGCGTCGATCACATGTAAACATTGATTCATCGGTGCATACTGCTTAAACTGTTGTTAAATTGTTTGTACAAATGTTGAAACTAAACATACATCTTCCACGTTTTTTACAAATCTAGCAAGAATGTGTAAGAACGATAGTCAAGATTATTTGTATTTTCTATAAATAAAAATAGGAGAGATAACTCTGATGTCAACAATCGATGTAACAGGGGTACCAGACAGGGACATTCATTATATTAATTGCGTACTTTTTCACATTTCAGCCGCATGTTCGCATGAATTTTCTCCCGCATTATAATATAGATATTTTATGACCAAATAAAAAAAAACTTAATCGTCATTATAATAATGAATTTTTAGATAAAAAGATATTGTTGTATTTTGGGAATAAGGTTAATGAAGAAAAAGGAAAAAAAAAGAAAAAAAAAAGAGAAAACTGCAAACCAGAGCAGACTTTAATTTTTTTTTTCAAATCTCTTATCTAAAGTTTTTTTTTTTTTTTTTTTTTTTTTTGCATGAAATAATTTCATGACGAATTTTATTTTTTATTCCTTATAATCATGATTAAATAAATTAAAATTTAAAAATGTTGTTTTGTCTTATATTCTTGTTGCACAAAGACACTTCAATTTAGAGAAATTAAAACAAGCAAAAAACATCCGAATGAATTTTTATAGCTATTTATTTTCAAGATCTCCAAGTTTAATATACATGAAACTCTTTGGTATACTTACGTGTTGTTGGGTTTTTTTCATACGGACTTCAAATGTTTTAAGCATTATCTGCAAATTAATTCTTTAAGCCATGCCGCACTTTGTCTTTCATAAAAGCTCGATCAACATTGAATGTCTCTTAACAGATCAATTATCATGCTAAAAACTCAATCATCACTGAACTTATAATCTCATTGCAGTTATCAGTGTGGAATAATATATTGTTTAACCTGCCATCAAATTATGGGTAAATATTATTAAATATGCTCAAAAATTATTTATTTGTTTTGGTTGATAAAAAAATCTTTATAAGTTCAGGGTCGGGTTTTATTTCTACATGTAAATGCTAACAGAAAATAAAATTCAATGCTGAAAATACATGACATAAAACCGCAACAATATGCTTGCATTTTGATTTATTTTGGCTGCAGTGCAGTGGGGGTGGGGGTGTCCTTATATATTTCTCTAACATGTAGGCTTTACAAGCTTCCCGCACCAGGCACGTAGCATCGTTTTTGAAAGTGGGGGGGGGGGAGCCAGAGAATTTTTTTTTTAGTTACCTGAAAAAGCTGACAAGCAAAAAAAGGTTAATGTTGTACAAAGTCAAAAATCCTATTTCGTGGGGAGGGAGGGGGGGGGGGTAGAGGCCAACTTTTTTTTAGTACCAATTTTTATACTACGTTTTCCGTACATCACTAATAGTGGGGGGGCAACCAGACTTTCAATTATCAATTCCTGTAGTATAAGTTAGGTTTGGGGAAAAGTGAAGGGCCAGGCCCCCCTGCCCCCCTCCCTCCCCCGTTGCTACGTCCCTGGGCACGGGACCAGAATGGAATTCATACTCTTCAAAACTCACTTTATAGAATAAAATTAGAAAACAACATTAGAATGAAGAGGATTTTTTTTTTTTGATAAGGTCATAAATAATATGATGATTTTTAAGATGTTTACATCCCTACAAAAATCTGACATTTCAAAGCTCAGCCAGTTCACAGACAATTGTCAGGAAATATATTATACAAAACAGTCATATTTAACTGACTGTATATTTAGGCATAAACAATTACATGTTATTAATCTTTAACCAACCCCTACCCCAACAAAAGCTATACATATAAACCGTAAATGGCATCTTTAATTTAATTCTATGGATGTGCTTCTAAAACTACCCATTTCATAAAATAAAACAAGATTTTTTTAATTTTAGAGTATCATTATATACATGATCAACAATACTGAATTCATTGCAATTTAGTTCCAGGCTCATAGTGTTTATGATCGCTGTGCGAGTTTGAAAATGGCAATGCCCAGAATTAAAGGTACAAATATAAAATGAAGAATAATAGGCGGCATTATTTCAAGTCTGCAAGTTGTAAGGTTAATGGTACTGGGTGCACCTAAAACTTTTGAAGTAAGAAAAAAATTATCTATTTTAACTCGTGTTCACAAGAATTGTAAGTTTCTGCTATTTAGATTTTTTAACCCCCCCCCCTTCACCAACATACACATAATCCTACAAATATTAATCCTGGGTTTATCTATTGTGTAAATGATTGCGGATTATAACTCATTCATTTGTTTGTAAACTTTCCACCTTTTGATTGGTTAATATTATACAGTTATTGACTGGGTATGAGGGCAACATATGATTTGTTGGACCTGAAGGTGAAAATGTTGCCCGAGGCCGCAGGCCAAGGGCAACATTTTCATCTTCAGGTCCAACAAATCATATGTTGCCCGAATCCTAGTCTATAACTGTTTTGTTATACCCTTCACTGCTCACTTAAGATTGATCAATTTTATCAATACACGCTAAACTATCAATTAATTTATATGGAAAATTATGGCTTCTTCAGTAAATATAAACATCAAGCTGAGAAAGAACAAAATCAATTATAAGTCTATTATATCACAAAAATTATTTATCACAAAACATACTCTTCCCTTCTACCTTACCTTGCTGTTAGCAACAACTCTTAATAGCTCTTAACTTCGGCTATTTTCGCGTCACCGATATTGAACGATGATTATTAGTTGTGACGTAACAGACAGGTGACGTTGCGGTCTAACAATTCTTATGTAAGACCGGTCAATAGCGAAATTGTTAGACCGACGTAATAAACATTTCTTTTGTTGGACTTTTTATTAGTAAGAAATATATAGAAGGATATTTATAAGGGTATAACAATAAAATATATTTACTGCTAGACTGAAAAAATATTTCGTGTATCCTTTATATTTAAAAAAAAAAAAAAACAGTGTCATGATTGACCCAATGCAGACAGACAACCTTATAGATGCAGTGAATCAACCGAATTTCCTTTTTATTTGCTGTCTATTGTGTATCGTAATTACATGTTACATGTACCACACTTCACAATTTTTCTGTCTTTATTTAAAATTTAGAAAGAAAGAACAATCAAATAAATTTTCACTTCGCAGTAGCATTTAGGTAGCGTAATGTTGTAATTAAATAAAAAAAAAATAATTTTCACATATATGGTAACTAAAGATATATCGTTTATGCTGAAATCTTGACCTATCGAGAGCAATGTTTAAATTAAAATAATTTCAAATGAATTCTACAGGCTTATCCAATGACTCTTGCATGAATTACCAGTAAATATTTTGTTTGAGAAAATAATTGTTTAAAAAAAATGAATGGATGTTGCCCGCTGTTCAGGTTTCCCCTTGGTGTCATAGAAAAGTGAAATGTAAAACAAACACTCACTCATAATACTATACACCACTGATGAATCCATTATATATATAACTATTAAATAATTATTTATAATTAAAAGAGACAACGAGATAAAAATAATGTGCATGGAAAAATATTAAATATTATACAACTATTAATCACCGTAGTAAACTTGGAGAAGAAAATCATTTAACGTTCACTCTGAAAACGTTTGACGTTGTTGAAAAACATGACGTCATTATTAACCTGTTAAAGTATATTTGATAAAAATGAAGAAAAAACCTACTTAGAGTAGACGTAGGACCATAAAAATTCATATTTGACAACTTGTAACCTTACTCTATCAGAATCCGTGAAAAACTCAAAATGCATAAAAATTGCCATAAGGACCCTTTTCACATGGGTGCAATCATATGTATATATATTATATGACTGAATAATTTCCATCACTCTGATTGGCTGAGATCCAACTATGTTAGAAAAATATTACGTTGTATTGACCTGCACGTGACGTTCCAGGTCAATACAAGGATTTATTTCCTCTACATTGATCTAAAAATAGATTGGGGAATTCCAAATTGATACAAATTGTTTTAGAAAGACATTTAAATGACTATGGTTTTTATTTTCATGTGAACAAAACATAAGCGAATATATATTTTAGGTGAGGGTGGTAAGAGGGGATGCAGGGACCCCCCCCCCCCCCCTTTCCAACACTTTTACTGATTAACATTTTTTTTTTTACTTTCTGGCAGTCAGTTTTCCCTGATAATACTCCTTTCTTTCAAAATCTATCCTATAAAAAGACTAACATTACATATTTCTTTCATGACTACTAAAATTGATTTTTTAAAAAAATTTTCAAATTGATACGACTGGTAAGGTTTATTAACATTTTAATTCTGCTACTCTCTTGTATTTGGCTAGGACTTAATAAAATGCAAACAAGTAATGAGCTGTATCATTTTATCAGAAAATCCTACAATAAAACAATTATTGCTGGTTTTTTCGGTCAATACAATGATTTAGCCATCTTCGAAGTACAGTATTCACCTCGCCCTTCGGGCTCGGTGAATATTGTACTCCTCAGATGGCTAAATCATTGTATTGACCTCAAAAACCAGCAATAATTGTATAATATATATATATATATATATATATATATATATATATATATAGCTCATGTATATATATATATATATATATATATACACATATATATATATATATATATATATATATATATATATATATATATATATATATATATATATATATATATATATATATATATATATATATATATATATATATATATATATATATATATATATATATATATATATATATATATATATATATATATATACATGAGCTATATCAACGGGATAAAGGGGGAAATATGTGATAAATCTATATATATATATATATATATATATATATATATATATATATATATATATATATATATATATATATATATATATATATATATATATATATATATATATATATATATATATATATATATATATATATATATATACAGGGTTCTCCACATTTGAAAATTTAACCATGGAGGAAGCTGCGTGAAGACAAAATGTGACTTGAAACGAATGCGCGTTAGACTTCCTAATCTTCATTAATCAATGATTGGTTTTACAATTTTCAAACTTAACAACTGCAATTATTAACACAAAACAATGGAATAACTTACTCTGTTTAAAATTAAAAAAAAATGAATTTAAATTGAAAAGGATTTATCCTAGCTGTATTTTACCTCACAAATGTACCAGCATTTGCCCCAAACTGTAGTAATTTTCCGAAGGAATTAAAAAAAAATGTTGATACATTAACCAGGGCAATTTTTTTAAGTAAACACACAAAGGAACAATTGGATAAGTTTCCTTTTTTCTTATATTCTATTTTTCTAGATAATGCGTTTTTCACCAAGTTTTGTTTACTTCTCCACGTGCCCCAGTGCTAAAAATAGCGCCACCCCACGTTTCATAACAACTTGATGTAACTCTTAAACTAAGACGGCAATTGACACTTACCCAGTCTTAGGTCCTGTGCACATTTTATCGAAAACGATTATAAAGTTAAGGCTCAAAAATATAGCATGGGAAATTGATTAAATACAGAGGAATATAATTTTTTACAGAGTATTTTTGGGCTAATATCATCAAGATTGCCGATGTTAAAAAAAACTTTTTAGTTTCGACTACCCTGGCTCGGATGCGTGTCTACTACGAGACATCGTTACTATGACTTTGAATTCTTGTGAATCTTTTAATTATTATGTAGTGAACTGAACACAGTTAGAAATCAACAAAATAACGTGTAATACAAAAATACAGAGCCCCGTAAACAGTAGTTTGTATAGTAGATAACTGCTCATACTGTTAAAACAGCTGGCCCGGTCGGCCTTCAATTCATGAATTCTCAAGCTTCACAGCACATTCGCAGCTGATCGACCGTGGGTAATTTGCACTATTACCTGTCCCCGTGCGCTTGGGGGGCTTCACACCACGTTGTATAAACACAATTTACTACTCAGATAGTATATTGCAGGTGTCATCTCTGAAAATGCAAGTTTTAAACTCTAAAATTTAACCATGGCGGGCGCGGATTTTAACCATGGCGCAGCAAATTTAACCATAGCGCACACAAATTTAACCATGGCGCACCTCCATGGTAAAAGCCCTTGTGGAGAACCCTGTATATATATATATATATATATATATAGATAGAAAGCACAGAGAAATTCACTTTTTACAAGGATACTCACTTCCGCCCCAGCCCGGGGTTGAACTCTCGACCTACGGAATCTGTCTCCTAGCAGTACAGGAACAGCGCGTTAGACCGCTCGGCTATCTAGGCAAGTTAAAAAACTTGCTTTCGATGCCGATGGAATTCTCACAACGCGGCCCTACACTACACGGTCATTGAGAATGGAAGTGAGATACAGTTATTTGGACATTAGTTTTTTAGAGGATTGTTACCAATACATGTTGTGATGAAATGAATTTTATTTATAAAGCACAAATTACAACAACTCTTAAACTAATATAACTGCCCCAAGTGAAGGAATATTAATATAGAAAGCACAGAGAAATTCACTTTTTACAAGGATACTCACTTCCGCCCCAGCCCGGGGTTGAACTCTCGACCTACGGAATCTGTCTCCTAGCAGTACAGGAACAGCGCGTTAGACCGCTCGGCTATCTAGGCAAGTTAAAAAAACTTGCTTTCGATGCCGATGGAATTCTCACAACGCGGCCCTACACTACACGGTCATTGAGAATGGAAGTGAGATACAGTTATTTGGACATTAGTTTTTTAGAGGATTGTTACCAATACATGTTGTGATGAAATGAATTTTATTTATAAAGCACAAATTACAACAACTCTTAAACTAATATAACTGCCCCAAGTGAAGGAATATTAATATAGAAAGCACAGAGAAATTCACTTTTTACAAGGATACTCACTTCCGCCCCAGCCCGGGGTTGAACTCTCGACCTACGGAATCTGTCTCCTAGCAGTACAGGAACAGCGCGTTAGACCGCTCGGCTATCTAGGCAAGTTAAAAAACTTGCTTTCGATGCCGATGGAATTCTCACAACGCGGCCCTACACTACACGGTCATTGAGAATGGAAGTGAGATACAGTTATTTGGACATTAATTTTTTAGAGGATTGTTACCAATACATGTTGTGATGAAATGAATTTTATTTATAAAGCACAAATTACAACAACTCTTAAACTAATATAACTGCCCCAAGTGAAGGAATATTAATATAGAAAGCACAGAGAAATTCACTTTTTACTTTATATATATATATATATATATATATATATATATATATATATATATATATATATATATATATATATATATATATATATATATATATATATACAGGGTTCTCCACAAGGGCTTTTTATATATATATATATATATATATATATATATATATATATATATACTAAAATGACGAACGTCACGAACAATAAAAATTGTCAAATTTTCAGGACGCCCTGTCCCTTCCTCAGGACAAGGAAAAAAAGTTAAAAAGTCATAAAAACAAAGGAAAAGGAGAAATAAAAACAACTAGCACTACTACTAAACTACTAAACAAGATGACAGCTCTTTTACCAATCCCGCGACAGGGAACTATTTCCCGAGGGCTTGCCCGAGGCGAATAGTCCCTGTCAAGGGTTTGATAAAGAGCTATCCACTCACAACCAGTGGATAAGCGATTTATTATACTGATGTCAGTGATGTGTAATATAATTTTTGAGGTTTAAATTTTTTGGAGTAAGAAAATACTGCAAGAATAATCTGAATTCATTATGAAGTCATTATGACATCATCATTCAATAGATTTAATTTATGGCCGGAAATCAAAATTGGCGGCAATCATTGCATGAAAACTTTCCGAGGGTCGATAGCACAAATTATACATGTACCACGGGGTATAGCTGTGCTATGCAAGAGCTTTAAAAAATAGTTATTTTATCTTCTGAAATTTATATAAGAAACATTTTAACAGAAGTATATAAATGCTGAATATTCCAAGGATTTGTGATATTTTTGCACAAATGTCGATAGATGAATTGCTTAGTTACCATTTGTATAGTTTTGAATTGAAACGGAGTAAAACTTCACTGTACAGAGTAAGTTTCCTAAAGCTTAAATAGTTTAACGAGATTGTGCACAGAGTTTGTGCAACACCTTTATTCTTCCTAGAATCATACATTATTTACTTAAAATTAAAACGATTATATTCTTACTCAAAACCTGTTTGTTGATGTATTTTATTACTGTGGGTATTAAATGATAATTGCGTCATAATTTGACGTCATTATGTGCAGTAGAACATGCCTTGGGAATTAAGTATTATCATTATATGTATAAGAACATCAAATTAAAGTTTTCTCTGCATAATGAATACTCTTCATTTACATTTTTATTACTTCATTTGCGTAGAAACACCTATACCTAGCCTTAAACTTAAAGACATTAATCATTGATGAAAAGAAGTAATGGTGATGAATACGAGCGATTAGTTTTCAATGAAACACAAAGATAAACAAATTCCAATAACCAAAAGAAACGTCATATAACCAAAATAAAGGATATCTTATGTGACATTCTCCCTTGTACAATGAAATTTTACTCACACAAAGTAGACTACAGGATTAATCTGGTTTAATGTGTACTCGCCATACTTTCATACGATGGTTGATCTACCGGGTGGTACATCGGTAGCTTGACCATCTACAAAAGTATCAGTATTGTACTTTTACGAGGAGCGCTGAATGTAGCTCTTTTACAATATAAATATTTAATTCAACGAAAATAACGGGTCATTTCAAGTTAAACATTTTTTACTTTCAAAACAAGCAAATATTGCCATAAAAAAGTTTATATGCACATGATGTTGCCGAAAGATTGTTTGCAATTACTTATTTCTTATAGAGGACTATAATTCTTAGTTCTTAAGTGACCAACTTAGTATGTTTACAGTTTTCTATACGTTGATTTGGTGATTGGAAAAAGAGATATTATTAGAACCAAAAATAGTTGAATTTGCACCATTTTAAAAAAAAGGCTTTTTTTAAAAAATGCTGCGTAACTACTCATAAACTATTTAGTAAGACTTTATTAGTGTATGGTTAATTAAGGAATTAAATAAAATAATTGGGTAGACCATCAAAAACAATGTTGCCATGGAGATTCAAAGATATTTAAATGTAAGCATTTTAAGATGAATTCTTATGAACAATTAGTAGTAGTAGTATTATACTAATTATACATTGTAGTATTAGTATATTTATCCTATAAGAAACAATGTCCGATATAACACATTGGTGCATCTGGAATAAAAATGAGTCATATTGTACCATGATCTCTTTTTCATCTCGAACTTTGACTTCAAGGTCAAATTATAAATTTATCTTCTGCTTCGTAGTTTTAAACTGCATTGTCCTTGAAGTTGTATAATTATCCTTGGTTCATTTTAAAATAGTATATCACAGGTGTATGCATACTGTTAGACAATTCAAGAAAATAAATTAGTGATAGGTTAATAATAATAAAAAAAAAATTGGATAGACTTTCAAAAACATTGTTGCCATGGAGATTAAAATTTAAGCAAATTTGGGTATTTCTTGACGATTTCCTGTTAACTATTCAGATTATAAGAAGTAATTTGCCCTGTAAGGAACAATATCTTCTTATTCCACATGGGTTCAGCTGTAACAGGTAATGAGTCGTGCACTACGTTGACCTTCTCCTCACCTTGACCTTTGACCTAAATGTCAAATTATTCTTCATTATACATTTTATGTCTAATAATCTCTTAACTATATCTCCATGGATCTTGATATTCTAAACGTTGATCCAAATATTTCATACATTGATACATAGTGTATACTGTTTGACAAATCAAGGAAAGAAAGTCATGTTCTACTATTGACCTTGACCCAAGTGGCAAGGTCACTTAATTGAGGTCCAAATTAATAATTATGTTCCTCAAACGAAGTTGGGGAACATATTGTTTTTACTCTGTTTCTTATTAAGGTATTCCGAATTCCTTCGGAAGACTTTACTGTTATTCGTCTGGGTTTTTTTTTAAATTATCATTTTTCTTTTTGTCACAGTTAGGGCGATATCTCAGCTGTGCGAAGACGGATTTCAAAGATTTTCACAGGGATGATGCATCATGAGAATATCTCATGTTTTTCATTTTTTCAAAATTTACTTTGATTTGCGATTTTTGGAGATTTTTGTATTTTTTTAAAAGGCATTTTGTCCAGCATTTTCTCGAGAACGGCTAAAATCATGAAAAAGAAACTCACTGAAGTGATAGACCATCGAACTTCATTATGGGGAACGACCTTTTTTTTCGTCGTCGGCACCTCCGGTGAATTGAAAAAGTCCAATTTCTTAATTTTTTTTGTTTTTCAATACTTTTCGTTAGGATTTACAGGGTTTATAGGGTGTTTTATGAGAATTAATTCTAAATATGTGTTTAGTATCTTGATGCGTGCATATATTGATAACATATGACCCTAACAAACTTTTTCCCACTGTCGGGTGTTCAAATCCCGCTGGGGGCGTTTCAAATTTTTTTCTTTTTTTATGTGTTTTTTTTTCCAGTTGCAATAAGGATATGGAAATAACGAACAGTATTCAATCTCAACGTCCATTAAACAAATATACAAAACAAGAGCAGAGCAAACACGGACCTCCGAAACATCAGAGGTGGGATCAGGTGCCATGGAGGAGTGAGCATCCCCTGCTGACCGGTCACACCCGCCGTGTGCTCATTGTCATAATCAGGAAATAACGGAAAAAATCCGTAGTCAATTCAGTGTATAAATAATGGACTAACAATTGGTATGAAAAACGTCAGTCAGCATTTCATTCAATGATAAATTGTATTTGCTGACAAGGTCATTGTATCGACCATAGAATTTACGAAATGATGACTTTAAACGAGACTGTTGATATTCTTGTTTCATCAACTTGCTTGTCAATAATTTACCTCGTTTAAGAAATTGTTCATACGTAGAGCATGCTCTTGCGTATCGAATCAACTGAGATATAAATACTCCGTATGCAGGTGATGAAGGTATATTGCTGCATAAGTAAGGGAAGTTGACGATAGAAAAGTTAAAGTCATTACGTTTATCATATAGCTTGGTTGTTAGATTACCATTTGTGTCTTTTTCAAGTAAAATATCCATGTATGAAACAGATGTGTCAGACTCTGTGGTATCTTTTATCTCAAGCTCTTTCGGATATATTGTGTCGACGTAGGAATTGAAATTACCATTGTTAATTGACAATACGTCGTCGATATATCTAAATGTCGAGTTGAAGGCCACAGCAAGTGTTTTTTTCTTTTCACGCAAAAGATTTTGCATAAATTCTGCTTCATATGAATATAAAAATAAGTCTGCTAATAACGGAGCGCAATTTGTACCCATGGGAATTCCAATAGATTGTTGGAATACTTAGTCTCCAAAAACCACATAGATATTGTCAATCAGAAACTCAAGCATCTTCTTGATGTCAACTTCAGAGTACTTATGTGTACAATCAGAATCTGTTTTAACAAAATAATTTTTCAAATGACCAATGACGAGGTAAGTAAACTTACGAGTTCCATTTTTGTTGAAGAAGCAGCTGTCAATGATATCAAAAAGCCTGGATTTTAATTTGTCGTGCGGAATTGTTGTGTATAAAGTTGAAAAGTCGTAAGTTTTTATGCTGTTGATTTTTGGAAAGTCTTGTGATTTCAAATTGTCCAAAAGTTCTTTAGAATTTTTAAGTATCCACATCTGATTTACACCACTTCTTGAATATATAGTTGTACAGTACTCTTGAAGTTTTTCCTTCACTACTGTCAATATTTTAGTGAGAAGTAACGAAAGAGGCTTGGTTGAACATTTACTGGAACCTGCAATGTATCTTTGTTTGTAAGGATTCTTATGAAGTTTCGGAATCCAATATATATAAGGTAGTTCAAATTCATTTTGGCTCTGTGGAATATTAAAAGTATTCAAAACTGACAGGTGATTTTGAAGGATTTCTTCCTTAGAAAGAGTAGTATATGTATAAGTAGGATTACCACTCGTAGAATTAAATCCAAGTTCTTCTAAAATGCAATTAATATAATGAGCCTTACAAACGAAGACAATGTTGTTACCTGCTTTGTCGGCAGGAACCAGTACGTACTGATCGTGTAATCTATCTAATTCTTTTTTCACTTCTGGTTTATTGAACACAGAAGGATAGATGGTTTTCATTTTGCCCCTCAATCTTTTAATACGTGACTTTAACATGGATCTGATACATTTAATCCATTCTGACAAGGTGTCAATGTCTTCTTTTTCATATCTAGCCCATCGTCTGGCGTAATTTTCAACAGAATCCATAATATTTATGAAATTCTGACGCCAGTTGAAGGATCGAGGTTCCCTATATTTAGGACCTTTTAAAATAAGTGATCTAAGGTCCTCATTACGAACTATATTTACGTCACCTGTAATAACGTGTCCAGCAGGACTATAGTTATAGGGCGAAGAAGAACATGAACACGAAAGGGGATTATTTTTCAGATAGTCGATATCCAGGCCATGTAAAGTATTTTTGTAATTGAAAAGTTTGGAAGCAATGGTCGATGTATATTTGTAGGAAATACAAGGCGTAGTCTTTAACTTGAAATATGGTGGAATATAAGACTGGACCCTTTTGTGATTAAGAATATTACTAATATTTACCGCGTCAATTCCTTTATTGGCATATTGAAGTTTAAGGAAAAGACGGATTGTTTTAGCTGCATTTTCTTCCGTGAAACGTGCGGGTTTAAAAAGCCTATGATGTGCAATATCCATAATCACAGAACCGAGCCTATATTCAGGTGTCGAGGAATCTAAATTTGGATGTTCCTTGGTCTTTTCAAGAAGACTATTTAAAAGTTTCAAAGGGACAGAGTAAAGTTTGGTTCGAATATGATGTAGACCTAACTGTTGATTTACATAAGGTAGTAATGAATCAAAAGAGACGTCGTGTATTGCAGGTTTATTGTACGAACGATGTCCATGACTACGCTTACGTCTCTGAGTATAGTTAAAAAGTCCCATCACATTTACATTATTACACTGTGGGCTTGTTAGATTTCCTACACTATCGACATTGTCATTACATCCATAGGGAAAGGCTGTCCCTAGTTTCCTAATCCAAACTTCTTCACGTTGTCTACGGAAAGGTGTACTCAAAGATGGACTATTTGTGTGGTGATAAATCTTTTCCAGAATTCTAACTTTCATTGATAAAATAGAATGATCAGGTGAATTAAAATGTTTATATAAAAGCTGCTGACCACCATGATTTATTTGAAATCGATGACCTGATATTCTTTTGTTAAGCGATCCCTTGGTTTCACCGACATAAATAAGTCCACACAGATTACATTCTATTCCATAGACAACATTAGAAGATTTGCAGTTCAGATTTTCCCAAGTTTTGGTATAGAAGCTCTGTCCAGTAAGATTACTGGTGAAAGAAGTGTCAGTTATCAAAATGTCACAGGTTTTACAGTTTCGTACAGAACATTTTGAAACCGAAGACATTGGATCGCAAAAGGAATCATCCAATATATTTGTAATAGAAACTTTACACTCTTTCAATTTGGTATATGATGTATTGGTTTTATACCAAAACTGGGAATCTGAAGACTGCACATATGACATATGTTTAATATCCCTGAGGATAATCCGAGGGACACCAAATGAACTCCTTGAATCTGTGTCCCTTATAGACTCAAAAGAGTGACGCCTTTTTATACTGGGCGACGCGCCTGCCAGTATCATTTCGTTATTATTTGTACTCATGTATGAATAAGTACCGAAAGACAAGTATCCTCGGGGACAAATTGTCCACCAGCAGAGATACATGTTCGGTGGTTAAAATAAGGATATGGAAATAACGAACAGTATTCAATCTCAACGTCCATTAAACAAATATACAAAACAAGAGCAGAGCAAACACGGACCTCCGAAACATCAGAGGTGGGATCAGGTGCCATGGAGGAGTGAGCATCCCCTGCTGACCGGTCACACCCGCCGTGTGCTCATTGTCATAATCAGGAAATAACGGAAAAAATCCGTAGTCAATTCAGTGTATAAATAATGGACTAACAATTGGTATGAAAAACGTCAGTCAGCATTTCATTCAATGATAAACTGTATTTGCTGACAAGGTCATTGTATCGACCATAGAATTTACGAAATGATGACTTTAAACGAGACTGTTGATATTCTTGTTTCATCAACTTGCTTGTCAATAATTTACCTCGTTTAAGAAATTGTTCATACGTAGAGCATGCTCTTGCGTATCGAATCAACTGAGATATAAATACTCCGTATGCAGGTGATGAAGGTATATTGCTGCATAAGTAAGGGATATTGACGAAAGAAAAGTTAAAGTCATTACGTTTATCATATAGCTTGGTTGTTAGATTACCATTTGTGTCTTTTTCAAGTAAAATATCCAAGTATGAAGCAGATGTGTTGGACTCTGTGGTATCTTTTATCTCAAGCTCACCAGGATATATCGTGTCGACGTAGGAATTGAAATTATCATTATTAATTGACAATACGTCGTCGATATATCTAAATGTCGAGTTGAAGGCCACAGCAAGTGTTTTTTTCTTTTCACGCAAAAGATTTTGCATAAATTCTGCTTCATATGAATATAAAAATAAGTCTGCTAATAACGGAGCGCAATTTGTACCCATGGGAATTCCAATAGATTGTTGGAATACCTGGTCTCCAAAAACCACATAGATATTGTCAATCAGAAACTCAAGCATCTTCTTGATGTCAACTTCAGAGTACTTATGTGTACAATCAGAAACTGTTTTAACAAAATAATTTTTCAAATGACCAATGACGAGGTAAGTAAACTTACGAGTTCCATTTTTGTTGAAGAAGCAGCTGTCAATGATATCAAAAAGCCTGGATTTTAATTTGTCGTGCGGAATTGTTGTGTATAAAGTTGAAAAGTCGTAAGTTTTTATGCTGTTGATTTTTGGAAAGTCTTGTGATTTCAAATTGTCCAAAAGTTCTTTAGAACTTTTATCTCATTAATAACATGTATTGAATATTTTGCCGATATTTAAAAGCTATTTTTGAGATATTTTGAGGAATACCTGTTATTATCATGATGTATCTTGAGAGACTGTTGTGAATAGTGCATATATGTACTGTAGATCACTTAATTTTCGCGACACCTCATTTTCGCGAGATGGTCATTGACTATTTATAAGCGTGACAAAATTTTCACGGATAGTGGTCATTGTTCAATATAATCTTAAGGAATTATATAAAACGCGAGAATATTTTAGCGAGCATGCAGTCTTGCGTAATTGCGCGAAAATAAATTTCTCTTGAATAAAATGTGATTTACAGAAAACCAAAAAATACATTCTGAAATCTATTTCATGGGATGGCGCAGCATAGAACTTTAACGAAAAGTCGGTCGGAAGACCACTTGTTGCTATAGCAAGAAGAACGCATCTTGATACTAGTAATAGGGTCTTCCATCTCAAACGGAAGACCCTTCTATTATTCTATTGTTTCTACTTCACTTTAATTATTCTTTTTTAAGGTCTTCCGTTTCCAACAGAAGACCTTCTACTGATTCTGATGATTAAGATTATTCTTATTATTCTTTTTTTTTCCTATTCCTATACACCAACTTTGAGGCCTCATATTTCACTCATTTCTCGATGTATTTTGCTCAAAATTTCAGAGTTGATAGATGTTACTTAACTCTATTAGAATTTTATCTAAAATTTCAAAAAATTACTTCCGATTTTGAGTTATTTCCCTTTAAACGAAAATTTATAGGCTGTCGTTTCCAGACAAAAGTTCAGAGATGGCTAAAGCTGGAGCAAAAATTCTACTGATTTTAGATAATAGAAGGATTGAAGTTGTGCATAGTGGTTTTTGTTTTTCTATTTCTCTATTCAAAATGGTGCAATATAGGGGTCAAAAATTAGAACGCCTAAAAGAGCGAAAATTTACACATATTTTGCTTTTTATCTTCTAAACTAAAAATATTTTGTTAAAACATATAGAACATAATTTGTGCAGAATTACAAGATCTTTTGAATGATATCTTATACAAAGGGCTGACACCCAAATAAAGGGATCTAGAGGATCTAAAGTTTTTTCCAGATGTCTCAAAAAGTATTGAAAATTTGTAATACATCCTAGAAGTAATGTTGTTCAAAATGTCAAGCTTAATCTAATGAAGTCGTCAAAATGTGTCCGGCGACTTCACCTCCGGTCAAACCGGAAGTAGTCAGAAAATGCATATTTTTGCTGTTCTAGACAAGATTTTGGGTAACATATATCACAAGAAGCACAAGACTTAATTTTCTGTCCATCGACATCACTTCCAGTCAAACCGGAAGTAGCCAAAAATAGCTTATTATTTACGGTTTTGGTGCAAAATTGAAATTAAAAAGTGACTGGAGTCGACTAAGCTAAATGGTTTCTTTTTGCTGACATTGCTTCCGGTCAATACAGGACGGAAGACCTTCTCTTTGTTTTGCAACGAGCTTTGCTCTAGTTTTTCTTTACAATTTTTGTGCAGAAGATTTCTCGGAGATGGCTGGATCGATTTTGCTCCAATTTTCAGAGATCATGTGCTTCTTTCCGAAGTTTGTACTCCCGGCTCAATTTTGAAAAAAAAAATCACTTCCGGTCGGAAGTTATCGCCATTTCATTGATTTTTAGAGGGTCTCCTTGTCCGTGAGTAAGATAGAAAACGACATTAGCAAGAGAGCTGAAATTTTCAGCGATTATAGACGACACATTGCTGAATTGCACATTGGCTTTAAAATTTTTCAGACAGGTCTAATATGGAAGCTCGGTAGGGGTCGAAATCTAGGACACAAATCATGAGTGAATTTTCGAGAAATTTTGTGCCATATCTTTTAAAGTATAATTATTTTGTTAAGACATACTGAACAACACTTGTGTGGAATGCTAAGATCTTTAATAGGACACAAAAAAGTGCTGACTCATCACATTAAGGACAAAAAGGGGCCAAAATTTTTCATTCAATAACTGTTAAGCAATCAGGTTTTTGTTATACAATACTGAAGCAAAAATGTTTATATTTTAATTTTTAGGTTGAATATTACATAATTAGGGGCCACAAGGGGCCAGAATGGTAAATCTTAGACGCTTTAGTATATCTCGAAAGTGAGAAATATTTTGATAAGTATTATTGAATAAAAATTGTTCGAAATAATGTTCTGAACAATATTCAACTTTCCATTTTTCGCTAAACGTCCCCATGAAGGAGTCGAAGGCTAAGCCCCTAAAAATTTCTTTTGCAAATAACTTGAAAACGAAAATTAATCTCTGAATAGTTGTTGAGCAAAAAGTGATCAAAATCCTGAGAACTTTAAGATGCTATGGAGAAAAAAGGGCTGATCCAAAAGTCAATGTTTTAGGTCTTTAATGTTCAATGTCTTTTAACAGATTATGGAAAATCATTATTTTAGAATGAAAATCTCAATCAAAATCTTATCTCATCTCAACAAGAATCGGACGGAATACCCACTCGTTGCTCGCAACGAGATCGTATCTAGTTCTTCTTCTTCTTCTTCTTCTTCTTCTTCTTCTTCTTGGGTTACTTTTTTGTCCCGGAGTGATCTTGTAAACTACACATCCGACTTAGGTAAAACCTTTTTAGGGTCAGCAGGCATTGTAACGTAGATTCGCTGAAAGAAATTCATTTTGCACGCATGTGCTTGCATGATTTAATTGATATCGGCTTAACTTTTTACATTTTTGATGAAACCTATAATATAAGCATATATTAGTAGCATAGGCATTATGACATGGTCAAAAAGCAAGATTTCACGCGCATGCACGTGCGCTTCGCTCTGATTGGCTGAAAAAAAGTATCAATATCATTCTCGTTTTTTGACAAAGTCATGCATTAGGATATCCTACAACATGATATATAGCAATTATCATAAAAACACGTGCATGGACTTCTACAAGAGAGTCTGGTCACCATGCAGATGCATACGTAAGTGCGTGTACGTGCGCTCCAATCTGATTGGCTTAAACTTTAAAAAGCTATAATTCCCTTGGTTTTCAAACAAACGGGCTGGAATTAAGAATATACATGTAGATAAATATAAAGGACATCTACAAGAAGATATTGTATCGTGCTCATGCATGCGCGTGCAAGCACATGAAATGAGTAAAATAAAAAAAATACACTTGAATAACCATATTTTTTAATACTTTTAGATTAAATACTTTCATATTTAGTAAATAAAAGTATAAAGATTGTGTAGACAAGATGATATGGTCATTACGCACATGCATTCACATGCGCAGGCATGCAATGCTAAGATTTGAATGAACTTGGTACACTTCTGGGTAAACGTCGTTAAAGTCTCAAATAGAGTTTGTCTGATTTGATGAAGCTTACAGGGGATATGGCAACAAAAGGGAGCTGGGGAGGGATTAAGAAACATCTGTAACGGTCCCCGTTACATTAAGCACTAGTTTTTTCTTCTTCTTCCTGGGTACTTTTTTCTCCGCGAGTGATCTTGTAAACTGTTCATCCGAAGTAGGAAAAACCTTTTTAGGGTTAGTAGACATGTTTTTTAGATTTGCGGATTCAAGGTCATTTTGCACGCACTTGCTTGCAAAAGCGCGCACGTGCAACATGTAAAATGACCAATATACAGTCCCTGAAACGTTCTACTTTCCCATTTTTCTGTTCGCTCACCGTTCGTTCACCGTTCGTTCAGCGTGCGTTCAGCGTGCGTTCACCGTTCGCTCTTCGTTCACAGTATTGCGTTCACCGTTCACCGTGCGCTCGCGTTCACCGTTCACAAAACGTTCACCGTTCGCTCTTCGTTCCGTTTACTTTGCGTTCACCGTTCACTTACCGTTCAGTCTTCATTGTCATTCGGAACTCCGAAGTGAAAGGACTTATCTTTTTGATGGTGAGGATTTACATGTTTTTTAATTAAATAACTTAGATATAACTTAGATATCGTGTTAGAAGAATAATTATTTCATTGCAAAAATTATATATATATTAATATTTCTATTATTATAATTCAGTTGTTACTTATTTCATGAATATTCTCTGGAAAATAATTAAAACATTAAGTACCCACATGTATGTAGAACGATGCTAAAAAATAACTTTAAAAAGGGCAATGTACAAATGTTTCACGCACAGCATCAATGTGATGTAATTTTAAAGAGGTTAAGTTATTTATGAATGTATAATGAGAAATAAGTCTTTTACAGAACAAGAATAAATAAAAAAAAAATAAATAAAAAACTAGTTCTCGAGTATCACGTATTTAAACGACATGTAACTAAATATCTTTAGAGATAATTAAATTAATGGTGTGGTTTAATTTTTAGAAACTGTTTGAAATAGTCTATTTTTAGAGAAGGAAAATTCCTTCCTTCACCGTACCTACACATATGTTTAAAAATATGTTTTTTGCCATTCAGTATAATTAAGACCCCCCCCCCCGCTGCCCTTTCTCCCGAAATAAAATTCTTATTTAATTTTTACAGTAAATTTCAATTCATATTTAATTTTTATTGTAACACAAGAAAACCAGTCTTAAAACCAACATCAAACAGTCATTAAACAATAGAATTTTAGTATAAACTTGTGCCGACAGTAGTATTTTAAATTGGCAGGGAATGTGTTTCACATTCAATTTAAAACTTAATCCTTCCAAGTATATATTCGAATTATTTTTTTCTGCAGGAATGCAAAAATTAAATCTAGAAATGATAGGAAAAAATATTAAAATTTCTTGGAATACTTAGTGACTCTTTGCCTTCGGCATATTTGTTGAAACGCGATTTCCACATCTCCACTGTGTCGAATTATTTTGATTGACAGCACAAGCACGCTACTACAAATGTAGCACGGACTTCCTGTGAACTGTGTGAACTTGATGATGGAAACTAAAAGCCAATGTATGGAACGCCGTAACTGCCTTATGTGGAGAACTTTCATTATATGATGGTATTTTGTCATTATATGATGGTATTTTATCTTTATATGATGGTATTTTATCATTATATGATGGTATTTTGTCATTATATGATGGTATTTTATCATTATATTATGGTATTTTATCTTTATATTATGGTATTTTATCTTTATATGATGGTATTTTGTCATTATATGATTGTATTTTATCTTTATATGACGGTATTTTATCATTATATGATGGTATTTTGTAATTATATGATGGTATTTTATATTTATATGATGGTATTTTGTCATTATATGATGGTATTTTATCTTTATATGATGGTATTTTGTCATTATATGATGGTATTTTGTCTTTATATGATGGTATTTTGTCATTATATGATGGTATTTTGTCTTTATATGATGGTATTTTGTCATTATATGATGGTATTTTATCTTTATATGAAGGTATTTTGTCATTATATGATGGTATTTTATCTTTATATGATGGTATTTTATCATTATATGATGGTATTTTATCATTATATTATGGTATTTTGTCATTATATGCTATTACTTTTCTTCTTTATACTACTTTTCTTCTTTATACTACTTTTCTTCTTTATACTACTTTTCATTATATGCTACTACTTTTTCGTCATTATTTGTAGTCTCGATCATCCAGACGCTTGTCTCTATAGCACTAATTCGCAATCGCATCATCGCGGGTCTTTCCGTTAGAGGTTGGAAAAACAAACTCGAATGTATTAACATCACCGGATGTTGAAATTTTATACATATTCCTGTTTATTCAAATATAGGATAGACTAATTTAGAAGCCCCTTCTATAGTATATTCTAAGTAATATCATTACATTGAATAAAGTTAAACTCCATATACCGCAGATAAAATGTCTCCATGCATTTATTTCAAAGATCGTAAAAAAGGAGGGTTGTCATGGAGTCTACCATATACATTCGAGGTCGTTTTTCCGCTAGCCGGAAAGGCCAGAGAAGTTGCGATTGCACTAATTCGCTGTTCCGCGATTCGCAGTGTAAGCGTCTAGGGGAGCCAGTCAAAGCGCCCCCTAATAAAAATAATTTTATTGAAAAAATACTGCCCCCAAATATTAGTCAAAGCGTCCCCTGATGTTAGTCAATGTGCCCCGTAATAAAAACGTCCTGGTCAAAGCGTTCCCTAATTCTAGTCAACGCGTCCCCTGATATTAGCCAAAACGCCCCATGATTTTGGTCAAATCGCCCTCAAACATAATTCTATAGAAAAAATACTGCCCCCAGATACTTTTTTCTATAAAAATATGTTAGGGGGCGCTTTGACCAAAATCAGGGGGCACTCTGACTAAAATCAGGGGACGCTTTGACCAATATTTGGGGGCGGGATTTTTTCTATAAAAATATGTTAGGGGGTGCTTTGACCGACCCTTTGACCAAAATCACCGGGCGCTTTGACTAAAATCAGGGGACGCTTTGACCAATATTCATTGTTTTTTGAGTACATATTTGACCATGTATGGTATACTGAGTACATGTACATATAAAACTCTCTCCTTCTTTCTCTCTCTTTCTCTCTATCTCTCAAAAGGAATTGTTTCAATGATTTTTGCACGAATTGTCTCATGTCAATTAGAGATCTGCATCTGTCGAGAATTAATGTGCGAGGATCGTATATTTTGGTCATTGTTCCCGATCGCGAACGTGTTCTTCCCTTAGATTCTATAGGCGAAATCAGGGTTATTATTTTAAAGTGTACATGTGACAATGCTTCATATTTCATACATGTATCTATATACATGTACATGTATATAAAAATGATCGAATGCCACGCCAGGTGCACGAAACGCATGCTTAAAAGAGAAGGGAGCATTACTCCTGCCTCTAAATTTAACGTTTTAAAAATTTTATCCTGCGAGGAAATTTTCATCCTGGTCATTTTTTCATAAAAAAATATATGGACTTAGCCACCCTGCAAATAACGAAGCTTTAACAAATACACATGTAGGTAATTATAAGGTTATGCATGTAATTGTCTTAATTTTAGTAAAATTCTTGGCTACAATCAAGCAGGTAAAATACATTGTCAATTATTTTCAAATCACTCTTTTCCTAAAAGAGATATTTAATATAATCATCATGAAGACTTGCTATCCGGCAGTTAAAAATTTTACTTCCTATGCAAGTCCTGTACATTGATAAAAGTTGGTGGGTGCTGGTAATAATAAGTAAAATATGTAGAGACGGAGAGAAGTTAATAGATTTGTGAACTTGCTTTCCACCACGAGGAGCGACAAATGCACATTTTTGGAACATAAGAAAGGGGGGGGGGTCCTTCCAATTACTGGAAGTTCGGTGCCAAATTTAAAGTTTCACTGGATATAAATTATATTGCAGCAATGTGTATTATATGCATTTTATGTAGGGTCAGAGAGGACAATTACCTTGATAAAGCTCTTACATAGGCCATTTTTTCGAGATTAATAGAAAGATGCAATCGAATCTGTTCCTCAAACTGCTCCAAAAAAGAATAAATTCATTTGAAAAGAAAACAAGAACAGAAAGTATTTTTGACGAACGCCTTGATTTAATTCATGTGTGAAATAATATGCTCTCTCACTCTCGTCGCGGGTTCGAATCCCACCGCAGGACATGGAGACCGGCCCTTGAGTTCCCAAGCCGCAGTAGGCGCTGGCACAAAAAAAGATCCCTACCTGCTCAATGGCCCTGAGTGCCGAGTATAGGACAAAATTTTTCTCCACTGGAAAGCATTGGCGTCTCCATATGAGTAAAAAAAATTCTCAAAAGGATTATGAAACGGTATACAATCAATCTCTTCAGGAAAATGATAGGGCCGTTTGTTATCAGAATGCCCCTTATTAGCAGACATATTTTCAGGAAAACAGGAAAGTTTTTCTGTGGTCTTTTAAATTTAGATATCGACAACATACATCTACGTATTATCAATTAGCAACAGTAACTTTCATTCATATGTCGACTCGACATATCATGATCATGAAATTGTTCAAATTGTTCAATCACAAAGACGAAAAAAACTTCTGAAACAAAAAAGCATTCAAACCATCTATCTGATCTGAAATGTGTATTGGGGGGCGGGGGATTAAAAGTGAATCCGAGTTTTCCGTCCAGATTTTACAAGCATAGACCATATTAACAGATAAAGTGCATTGAATGCACAATAGACCTCCTCCCCTAAAAAGAAAAATAAACTGACACCAATGGTTGTAAAAAGAAACAAAACATTTTGTGATCTCGTGTTTCTATTTTAGGGGGTGGGGGTAATAAAAACCTGATTTTCTTCTAAAATCCTAAAATATACCTTATGAAAAGGAACAATTACAAAATTATTCAATAAAAATCACTTATTTAATGTCATTTGTTGTCCAAGGAGATTTTTCTTGTGCATGTTTTATAACACAAACATGGAAATGTGAGAACAAAGTAATCGACGTTATCCGATTAATCACAGCTACCGTCATGAGGGAGAATTTGTATTTTTTATTTGAAAAATTTCACTAATATTTAGTCTATGAACAAAAACATGTTATATATATATCATTTGAAAAAGGAGAAAATTGTCTTTCAGGATCACTAAACAACTCAAAATGTCAAAATTTTGACTTAAGGGTGGTTTTCGCTTGACGGTCATCATATTATGAAAAGTAGTATAAAGAAGAAAAGTAGTATAAAGAAGAAAAGTAGTAGCATATAATGACAAAATACCATCATATAATGATAAAATACCATCATATAATGATAAAATACCATCATATAAAGATAAAATACCATCATATAATGACAAAATACCATCATATAATGATAAAATACCATCATATAAAGATAAAATACCATCATATAATGACAAAATGCCATCATATAATGATAAAATACCATTATATAATGACAAAATACCATCATATAAAGATAAAATACCATCATATAAAGATAAAATACCATCATATAAAGATAAAATACCATCATATAAAGATAAAATACCATCATATTATGACAAAATACCATCATATAATGAAAGTTCTCCACATAAGGCAGTTACGGCGTTCCATACCAATGATTACTTTCAAATTGGTTTGTTAATCTAAAAAAAAGATTACCTTTGTTGCTTGGAATATTTAGGAAAAATAATAAGAATTTTTATTTGATGTAATATATATCTGAGAATCAAGGGGGTTATCTCTCTCTCTCTCTCTCTCTCTCTCTCGTACATTTCTCTGTTCAATAAAAATTATGACAACACATTGCTTATTTAGTTTTAAAAGATTAATCTACGCATGTATTACAAATAATTTCCAACATCTTGACCGAGTATAATCACGGCCGGGAATTGTTTACTTGTTTACAGATACATGAAGAAGTTCTCTAAAATAATCGTCATAAAAGAATAAAACAAGAGGCCCATGGGCCACATCGCTCACCTGAGAAGCTTTTACCATTCTGTTCTTTACCAGATTTCCCCTTTGTTATACATAATGCATCCCCACCCTACCCCACTGATCATAATTTAGACATTTTGAAATCTATACTACACCATGATCCTTCCATGGGCACATATTTTTCAGCTTTTTTTGCCAAGTGGTTCCCGAGAAGAAAATTTTCAAAGATTTTTCCTATATATTTCTATGTAAAACTTTGATTCCCTATAATGGCCCCGCCCTTCCCCCGGGGGTCATGATTCCTACAATTTAGAATTTACACTACCCCACAATGCTTCCACATAAGCTTCAGGGGTTCTTGAGAAGAAGATTTTCAAAGATTTTTTTCTATATAAAACTCAATTCCCCATTGTGGCCCCGCCCTTCCCCCGGGGGTCATTATTTGAACAATTTAGAATCTACACTATACCAGGATGCTTCCACATAAGTTTAAGCTTTTCTGGCCCAGTGGTTCTTGAGAAGAAAATTTTCAAAGATTTTTCCTATATATTTCTATGTAAAACTTTGATTCCCCATAGTGGCCCCGCCCTTCCCACGGGGGTCATGACTTGAAAAATTTAAAATCTACACTATACCAGGATGCTTCCATAAAAGTTTCAGCTTTTCTGGCACAGTGGTTATTGAGAAGAAGATTTTCAAAGATTTTTCCTATATATTTCTATATAAAACTTTGATACCCCATTGTGGCCCCGCCCTTCCCCGGGGGTCATGATGTGAACAATTTAGAATCTACACTATACCAGGATGCTTCCACATAAGTGTCAGCTTTTCTGGCACAGGGGTTCTTGAGAAGAAGATTTTCAAAGATTTTTCCAATATATTTCTATATAAAACTTTGATTCCCCATTGTGGCCCCGCCCTTCCCCCAGGGGTCATGATGTGAACAATTTAGAATCTACACTATACCAGGATGCTTCCACATAAGTTTCAGCTTTTCTGGCACAGTGGTTCTTGAGAAGAAGATTTTCAAAGATTTTTCCAATATATCTCTATATAAAACTTTGATACCCTATTGTGGCCCCGCCCTTCCCCCAGGGGTCATGATGAGAACAATTTAGAATTTACACTATACCAGGATGCTTCCACATTAGTTTCAGCTTTTCTGGCACAGTGGTTCTTGAGAAGAAGATTTTTTAATGACCCCACCCTATTTTTGTCTTTCCTTGATTACTGTAAATGTATTATATTTGGCGTGTACGATATTTGGCGGAAATTGAATTTTCGACAAGTTGGCGTAGATTTGATTTAGCGCTTTTTTAATGTGCGTTACAGAAACGTTTATACACAAAGCATTTAGCGATGTACTTGATTTAGCGGAGGTTGCTTTCCGCGAAAGGCGCTAAAAAGAATACACAGCCAAATGTAATACGTTTACAGTATCTCCCCTTGCGAGGGGATATGTCCCTTCATTTTAACAATTTAAATTTCCCTTCACCCAAGGATGCTTTGTACCAAGTTTCGTCAAAATTGGCTCAGTGGTTCTTGAGAAGAAGTCGAAAATGTGAAAAGTTTACAGACGGACAGACAGACAGACAGATAGACGGACAGACAGACGGACGGACGGACGACGGACAAAATGTGATCAGAAAAGCTCACTTGAGCCTTCGGCTCAGGTGAGCTAAAAAGGCACATAAATATAGAATGCATGTATTTTGCAGTAGAATTAAAATAAATTGAGAATTTTTATGCAGTACGACAACAGTCAATGTCAACAGATAATTGTGAATTAAAAAAAAATCCGTTATTTTACTCAGAATCGCTTTGGCACGGAAATACATGTATATGTACGGTTGTTTTAACCCCGCAAAATGTAATTAATTCATTCTATAAGTAGCGGTTTTATCTTCAGAAGTCCACATTATTTTATTAGTGAAAAGAATGAGCATAATTATTTACTATACAAGTAGATTCATTTATTTTTTAACCACACGCGGTAACAAATACACGTTTGACAGCGATTAAAATCATGTTATTAAAATATCGATTTAAACATAGGTATGTGCAGAAAAAATATTTTAATTTATTTATTTATTGATTAATTGATTAATTAATTTATTTATTGTTTGTCTCAGTAGTAGTTTCATCTTCGAAAGTCCACATTTTTTTCATTAGTTAAAAGAATAATCATTATTTACTATAGAAAATTAATTTATTTTTCAACTACACGCGGTTACAAAACATGTGTGACGGCAATTAAGATTATGTTATTAAGATATCGATTTAAACATACGTATGTGGAGAATTTTATTTTTATTATTTATTTATCTATTTATTTATTTCTCTTTTGTATATCTATTGTTTATTTATATTCATTAATGACATTTAAATTATAGAATAAAAGAATGATTTCAATGCAAGGAAAAGACCAAAGGCATTCCGGATAAATCGTTCATCTTGCGTTAACCGTTCGTTCACCGTTCACTTTGCGCTCGCGTTCGCGCTCCGTTTGCGTTCTGCGTTCACTCACCGTTCACCGTTCACACTTCGTTCACCAAGTTGCGTTCACTGTTCGCACATCGTTCACTCACCGTTCGCTCAGCGTTCGTTCAGCGTTCGTTCACCGTTCGTTCAGCGTTCGCTCACCGTTCGTTCACCGTTCAGGTGGGAAAGTAGAACGTTTCAGGGACTGTACATGTAATAGATATGGCCATTTCTATTTTTTGATTGTATGCTTTGAAACTCATTATATAAATATATAATAGTATTACATGTATACACATGATGACATGATCAAAATAACAAGATCTCACGCGCATGCACGTGCGCTTCGCTCTGATTGGCTTAAACTAAAGTTCAATATCTTTCTTGTTTTTCGACAAAATCCTTGGGAATTTTCAACATAGTCATACACTATGAAGATCTACAGCATGACATATAAAAAGTATCATGAAAGCATGTGCATGCACCTGCGCTGCAATCTGACTGGCCGAAAATTTAGAATATGAATAGGTATTATGAATTCCAACATTATGCTGCTATCAAAACTAGATGCAAGGACATGCAACCACATGCGCAAAAAGATTATACTTAAAACATGGTAGGATTTATATTTGTATAATTTTTTTCCTTGATTTTAAGTATATGAACATATGTTCATCGTGTAGCCAACATGCCATGATAATCTTGTATATGTATGACGTGCGCGCGCATGCAAAACGTTAAATGACATTTATAATTGATATCATTATAACTTTTTTATTCTTAAATGAAATTCTTCGATACTAAGCAAATAAAAAAAGTCTTACAGGAATAAGGCACAAAAAAGGATTTGGGGAGCGTTTGGGGAACATCTGTAACGGTCCCCGTTACAATTAACACTAATTTTAAGTGCTAAAGCCTGTTGTTGAAATACATGTTTTTTTTAAACATGTGCAAAGTTATGTATCATGATCAACCCTTAGTCAGTATTGAATATTGATGCTTCAACATCAATAATGATCAAAATTTCCTTGATATTTCCTAAGATTTCCTACCCCGCAGTATATAAAATTTAGTCCATCATTTTAGTCCCATCTATTCCTAGAGACTGACAATCTGAGGTTAACAACTGAAATCCAAATAACTTGGGATTCTTTGTAAATTCATTATGATCATGACCTGGTTTCATTTGGTATTGATTTTTTTTAAGAATATCTGAAAATTTATACATGTATTCTCATATACATTTAATCTCCATTAAGCTCCAGGAACCACGATTAGTCCACAATGAAATCTGCAGTACCTGAGAATTTCTTACAAAATATGACATGGCTCTTCTGTTTTAATTTTTTGCCTACATACTTTGATTCCCTGCTGCAGTTTCATCCTTAATCCAGTGGCCTTTTTGTAAAGAACTTTTTACATTTTTTAGATGATGTATACAAATGTAAATGGCCCCACCCTATTTTTGGCTTACCCAAATTATCTCCCTTTTGAAAGGAGCTTAATTGAAACATATCCCTTTACTGAAGGATATTCAGTGTCAAGCATGGTTTAATGGTAATTTCAATTTTAGGATGAAAATGCAGAAGTGTTTAAGATGATGAAAACAACAACGAAGTTTTATTAAAACAGAAAAACCAATTAAGTACAGCTATGATTAATTCCCTTTAAATTAAAAGTTTCTCCATCAACAAACTATTACTGAAAGCATTTACAGGAGAAATGCAATGAAAAATCTATTTTATTTTCCCCATAGTTTTTCTTATATCATTCATGCCAGACCGAACTACAGTTAGTGTTTACTTAGAATAAAAATGACTTAACAAAAATTAATTTGACAACATTGTGTAAAAACATGCCGAGAATTCAGGCTACAACCCCTTGTTTGTTTTTAATTTATGCCCTGCCATGAATATGGACGGGGCATAAAGTGTTTGACATTTTCTTTCGTCCTACCATTTGTCACACTTTACGTTTAGCTCAGTTCAAAGCTCAGTTTCAAAAAAAACATCCAAGATATTTTTATCAAACTTCATATACTGATATATACATATGTACGCAATTTAACTGCATCAACATTTTTGACCTTGTCCTCACTTTTATTAAATTGTGTTTAAATCAGTGTTAAAGAAACCATTCATAATATGTTTTCAACTTCATATACCGATACAAACTAATGAGAGCTTTACAACCGCATTAACATTTTTTGACCTTGGCCTTTTACCTTGACTTCTTTTTTCTTAAATCATTGTCAAACTTTAATTATATGCTGTTAATTACATACTGATGTAAGCAATTCAACTGCATCACTATTCAAGATTTTCGGATAAAATTCTAAACACTAATACAAATTTTCATGTTGCATTACTATACATGTATAACCTCGACGGATCATTCATGTCCTATGGACATATCCCTTTATTATTATTTTTTTGTATAAAGTAAATTTAAAAGTATAATTTGTCCCCAAAGTAAATTAAAAAATGTAATTTGTCCCCTTTACAAAATCTGCATTTTCGTTTCAGGGAGGAAATTTCTTTTCGGTGTTTGAATAATGCTTCAAATCTTTACGACTACTCCTTAACATGATTAAGAAAATACCTGGTAATAAACAAAAGCAGAATGATCTCCCGAGTCCCCCATTTTCACTTGGAAAATCCAAAAAATAAATTTAAATTTTAGTGGTTTCTTATTCTTGCAAGTCTCAATTCCTAATAGCTCAAAAATACAAGACTTTTTGAATACTTAAAAAAACCATGATATTCTTTGTATATTTGTTCATTTAAAGACATATATTTAAAAGATCTTTATGCCAACCAAGTATTAATGAATTATATCCAGCCAGAGTCCGAGCTTGATTTGCGAAAATTAGACACAATACTCATATTGTGTGAAAAGGTCATTTATTCACAAAAAGTACATATCTCATACTATTGAATATTATATAATAGGCATATACAAAAATACATCATATGATATGATTGAATAAATGACATAGATTCGCAAAGGTGGGGATAAATATGTTGCCACCTAAAAACAAAAGCATCTAGAGATTCTGACAGAAAATGTGGGAGGTAAGTGGGCGGGATTTAAATCGTCCTTGCAGTGCGCAGCCCAATCAAGGAATGCCGCAAACGATTCAGACCCCTGGAAAATCCCGGGGCGACACATATTCAAAGACCAATTAAAAGCGCGCATTCCGAGGTATGCAAAATGATGCCGAGTTAACTGCGGCTAACAGCGAAGATTTACTCGCACTGAGTCATGTTTCATTCCGGTAATAGATTACGCGTAAACTCTAGATGCTTGAGTTGAATAACAATATGACAAATACAAAATAAAATACTTATATCTAAACTTGTTGTCATAAACTATTTTATTTTCCCATAAAATTAATTTTATGCCAACCAAGTATTAATGAATTATATCCAGCCAGAGTCCGAGCTTGATTTGCGAAAATTAGACACAATACCCATATTGTGTGAAAAGGTCATTTATTCACAAAAAGTACATATCTCATACTATTGAATATTATATAATAGGCATATACAAAAATACATCATATGATATGATTGAATAAATGACATAGATTCGCAAAGGTGGGGATAAATATGTTGCCACCCATCACCTCTGAAAGAGGGGATCCCCCCACTATTTGTTCATTTAAAGACATATATTTAAAAGATCTTTATTTGTTTTGTTACTGTATATAAAGATAGCACTTTCCTGTAAATAACTTTAAATCAATCGCGTTTCATAGATATCATAGATTTAAAACAGTAACCGATTTCTTTCCGACTCGGATAAAAATATAAGACACAGTTTAAAGTCAATTAAACTATAGACTTGTGGTGATATTTAAGTTCAAAATCGGGTGTAAATTTTAATTCGGAGGTAAGTTACAAATATCTAGTACACTGTAAATCTACAATTATTCTTGTATTTTTATTTTTTGACTCAGATACGCCATATATGGTTTTAATATCCAGTTTATAAAGACAAACACATGATGCTAAAAACAACACAAAGAGTCCAAGCAAGTTTAAGTTTCACCTGTGATTTGGGCACATACTTGTACATGTACATGTCTTTAAATTATGCTGAAAGGAAAAAGAAACGCAGGGTAGCATAATAATCGAAATCGTTTTGACCGCATGATCGATAATTATGAAAATTAGTCAGATGAGAATGTTAGTTAATATACACCAAAATCAGTGTTCAGAATTACTCAACAGTAAAATGTATGACGTCATGCATATAAGGAATACGCCAAAAAGCCCAAAATACGTGCAAATTGATGACGGCGAGTCTTTCAACAAATCCGGTTGTGCCATTTGATGCACCAGAGGTATACAAATTGTTTTTCAGAATTTACAGACGATTTAAATTCCTTGCAATCTTATTACAGTTTTCCGAGGTTCATTAGAGTCGAGTTTTCGAATTACCCAAGTAAAGAAAAGGACAACAACTGGTTACTGAGCATTGACAATTCAGTTTTAAGCAATTTGCAATCAATCAATTAATCATTTCTCTGATAAAGGAGCAAACCTAGAAAATCAAAGAAGGTATATGTAAATGGATCAAACGCAAATTTATGAAAATATATTTTTTTCTTTACTGACTCCATTGATACGTTGTTTCGGGAAAAAAAATTGTTGGGAAAAAGTAGAAATTTGTAGCAGGCGAATTAATATCGATGGATACAAATAAGTAATTTGTTCGAATTAATAAATTTTCATTCGGACGAGTGAGTAAAAATAGAAATGGATGACAGTACGCCTCGATACTGTATATTTTTTCATATGTTCCATCCTATACATGCAGTACGGAAGCGTATTAGTGCCACTTTGACACTTCACTTTTTTTAATTTCTACACTTAATCTGTAAAATTTACGCTTTAATGTGTAAATTTTACAATTTAATGTGTAAATTCACACTTTAAAGTGTAAATTTTACTCATTAATCTGTAAATTTTACACTTTAATCTGTAATTTTTTTACTTTAAAGTGTACATTTTATACTTTAAAGTGTAAATTTCACACATTTATCTGTAAATTTTACACTTTAATGTGTAAATTTCACACTTTATTTGTTTATTCACATAGTCAATTTAGCAACTTCACACATTCCCAGTAACGCATTTTAAAGCCAACAGACCGTTAGTCATGCAGGAAGCGTAATATCAATCTGAACTGCAAATAAAAAAATATTCGAGATATATATTATTACTTTTCCTTACACTATAATAAAATTAAAGAAACACATGTATATATACTGAAACAAAAGCAGATCCCTGATTTCTTATGCTGGAGAAAATTACAAGACCCATGAGGAAATAGTTCATCCTTGTTTTTCATATACTAATAAGCAAGTACGAATTCATGTAAAATAAAAATTTACAAATACATGTAATTGTAAACATTTCAGTTTAATACTTTTTCTCAAGTGCCAGAGGTAAAACATCACAAATCGACTGTACAATCATAACCTATTGCAATTCAGGTTGTTCAAAATAAAGTGTAAATTTTACAGATTAAAGTGTAAAATTTATACTTTTATGTGTAAAATTAACAGATTAAAGTGTAAAATTTACAGATTAATGTGAAAAATTTACACTTTAAAGTGTAAAATTTACATATTAAAGTGCAAAATTGACACATAAAAGTGTAAATTTTACAGATTAAAGTGTAAAATTTACAGATTCAAGTGTAAAATTTACACTTTAAAGTGTAATATTTACAGATCAAAGTGGAAAAATTTACAGATTAAAGTGTGAAATTTACACATTATTTCGAACAATTTTTATTCAATAATACTTATCAAAATATTTCTCACTTTCGAGATATGTCAAAGCGTCTAAGATTTACCATTCTGGCCCCTTGTGGCCCCTAATTATGTAATATTCAACCTAAAAATTAAAATATTAACATTTTTGTTTCAGTATTGTATAACAAAATCCTGATTGCTTTACAGTTATTGAATGAAAACCATTTTTCCTTCATTTCAACTTTTAGCTTGTATAAGTTTGGCAAATCCCATTTGACAATGAAAAAGGAGGAAATTTTTAAAGCCCCCCTTAAAAGAATAACGTTGAATCAAAAAAAAAAAAAAGAAATGCAAAAATATAAATAAAAATCTTTACTTTTCAATACTACTGAAAGAGGCTCTAAATAAAATATTGAACACAAGTACTATTATATCATAATTTACTTCGACATACCACAGAGTCCGGATCTTCTGCTTCATACTTGTATATTTTACTTGAAAAAGACACTAATGGTAATCTAACAACCAAGCTATATATTAAACGGGATGACTTTAACTTTTCTATCGTCAACTTCCCTTACTTATGCAGCAATATACCTTCATCACCTGCATATTGAGTATTTATATCTCAGTTGATTCGATATGCAAGAGCATGCTCAATGAACAATTTCTTAAACAAGGTAAATTATTGACAAGCAAGTTGATGAAACAAGAATATCAACAGTCTCGTTTAAAGTCATCATTTCGTAAATTCTATGGTCGATACAATGACCATGTCAGCAAATACAATTTATCATTGAATGAGATGCTGACTGACGTTTTTCATACCACTTGCTAGTCCATTATTTATACACTGAATTGACCACGGTTTTTTTCCGTTATTTCCTGATTATGACGACGAATACACGGCGGGTGTGACCGGTCGGCAGGGGATGCTCACTCCTCCATGGCACCTGATCCCACCTCTGATGTTTCGGAGGTCCGTGTTTGCTCTGTTCTTATTTTGTATATTTGTTTAATGGACGTTGAGATTGAATACTGTTCGTTTTTTCCGTATCATTCTTCGACATGTTAAAAGCATATACTTTAAATGTGTGTAAGCCGGGGTATACTTGAACGTATTGTGGCAAAGTAACAGTTGAAAATTAATAGAATAGTAGATTATTTTAAACTTATTTTAAGTCCCTCCTTATAGAAAAATAAAGGTAGGTTATTTTTAAGCCCCCGTAAACGAAGTTTCGGGGGTATATAGTTTTTGCCGTGTCCGTCTGTCTGTCTGTCTCTCTGTCTGTTTGTCCGCAAAAACTTTAACCTTGCCCATAACTTTTGATTTAGTGGAGCTATGAATTCCATATTTCACATGTGTATTTCTTGTGACAAGACCTTTCTTTGGGTACCACCAAATTTGACCCTTTGACCTTGACCTTGGAGTTGGACCCACTTTTACATGAAAATGTTAAACTTTTACTTTTGCCATATTGTTTGAACAGTGGATACCACGACATTTATACTTCCCATATGTATTTTTTATTGAAAGACCTTTCATTGGATACCAACAACCTTGACCCTTTGACCTTGACCTTGTGGATTTCCTTACTTGTGATAAAACATAAACCTTGGCCATAACTTTTGAACGGTATGGGATAAGGCTTTCATATTTCACATGTGTATTTCTTGTGACAAGACCTTTCTTTTGGTATCACCAAATTTGACCTTTTGTCCTTGGAATTTGGTCCACTTTTACATGAAAATGTTAAACTTTTACTTAGGCCATATTTTTTGAACAGTGGATACCAGGACATTTATACTTCACATATGTAATCTTTGTTGAAAGACCTTTCATTGGATACCAACAACCTTGACCCTTTGACCTTGACCTTGTACATGTAGATTTCCTTACTTGTGAAAAACTTTAACCTTGGCCATAACTTTTGAACGGTAAGGAATAGGGCATTCATATTTCATATGTGTAATCCTTGTGAGAAGACTTTTTATTGGATATCAAGAATTTTGACCCTTTGACCTTGACCTTTGAGACTGGCCTGCTTAAAAAAATGCAAACATTGACCATAACTTTCAAATAGTTAGGGCTATTACTTTCATACTTTACATATTTAACTCTTGTGACAAGACCTTTCATTTGATAACAAGAACTTTGACCCTATGACCTTGATCTTGGAGTTTGACCTACTTTAAAAAAAAAAACCTTGGCCATAACGTCTGAACGGTAAGGGCTAGGCCTTCCATACTTTCCATATGTATTAAATGTTGCAAGAGCTTTCATTTGATACCAATTACACTAACCTTTTGAGCTTAACCTTGTCATCGTGTACTTAATGATAAAACTCTAACAATGGCTTATTTTCAAATTTCACAATAGTTTTCCAGTGAGAATACCCTACTTTTGTTACCAACTAATTAAATTTGCATTTAGGAGAAGTTAAATCTTTACAATGTTGCCATACGGGGGCATCTGTGTTTCACAAAAACATCTTGCTTTTGTTGTTGCTTGTGTTGATAATCGACTTCCTCCTAAATATATACTCTGTAAAACTATGGACTAGTGTAAATTACACATTCCAATCCAAAAAATATACATGTAGATATAACCTTTTGATATAGCATACAGTTTTCATTACATTTTTTATTCTTGTTTTACTCCACCCTTTTATTCAGTTCTGAGTATAGTTTTCAGAGAATTTAATATGAAAATCAGAACAAATATTTTCATTTTTGAAACGTCTTCTTTATACTGTATCATAATATGAAAAGTGAATTGAAGATTATTTCTTTTTATGTTCCCATACACGTAATCGAAGATTTGGGGGGTATATAATTTTATCATGTCCGTCTGTATGTCTGTCTGTCTATCTATCTGGCGGTCTATTGTCCGCAAAAACTTTAACCTTAACCATAACGTTTCATTTATTGGAGATATGACTTTCATATTCTATATGTGTATTCCTTGTGACAAGACCTACTTTGGGTACCACCAAATTTTACCTTTTGACCTTTACCTTGGAGTTTGTCCCATTTTATACAAAAATGTCAATTTTTTACTTTGGACAGAACTTTTAAACGGTATATACTACTGTAGTACTCTCATACTTCACATATGTATTTTTTTGGCATGACCTTTCATTGGAAACCAAAAAATTTTTACCTTTTTTGACCTTGACCTTGGGGATTTCCGAACTAATAAAAAACTTTGTTAACATTGGTCATAACTTTTGAACGGTAAGGGGTAGGGTTTTTATACTTCACATATGTAGTCCTTGTGACATTATACCTTTCTTGAGAAACCATTAACTTTGACCCTTTGATCTTTGAGTTTGACCTAGCTTTCAAAAACTTATCTTTAGTCATAACTTTTGAACAAGTGGCGCTGTGTAGGTCTTTCCTATTTTGCAACTGTATTTCTTGTAAGAAGACCCTACTTTGGTTACCAATATATTTAAATTGCATTTAAGAACAGTTTAGACGTCGCTATGTTGCCATACAATGGCATAGCTGTTTCACAAACATATATTTTTATATATAAGAGGAGTTGCGGATAAGAGATGGATACCCCAAAGCGTAACAGACAGACATCCCGATCTCTATGTACTATCCCGTTTTTCTCAAGCGGAGGATATAATAATATATAATTCTGCTGATTTTTTCTGTCAAGACGATGATTTCCACCATCGAAAAACAATATTTATCTAACCCTTTAGGCTAGTTAAATCTTTTACTCCTTTAGATTCGGAATAATCGCATTGACCTTAAAATATAGCTATAATTGTATAATGTTATGAGATCAACATTTCATAAATTTATTCCTAATTAGCTCAGGTGAGCATTTTGGCCAATATGCTTTTTTCAGCTCTAATTCATAAGGTGTCATTTTTTTACGGGGGTCATTTTTCCTCACGTGGGTTCTGCAAATTTTTTAAGGGTGGTGACACTATTTTTACGGGCAAAAAGGTCATTTTTCGACGTCGAATAATGACCTGGGGTCATTTTTCGCCGTCGAATAATGACCGGGGGTCATTTTTCGCTGGGGTCATTATTCGTCTTTACACCTGATTATTATGCCACTTCAATAGAGGCATTATATACCGGTGGTAAGTTATGACCAAAATTAAAGTTTAATATTTTTCAGTATACTTACATGTATATAGAATTAGTGCAGGGCTTTTATATTTCACAAATGTATTAACTGTGATAGGACCTTTCAATAAATATAGATATTTTTTACCTTGGAATTTGACCCATTAGGAAACTTACACATTGAACATAACTTTTAAAAGGTTTGTAATTGGGCCTTATATTACACAGGTCCATCGATCACCAGCGCCAAGCTATTATATATACGATAAATATAAATTCTACTTTTTCAATGGGTTTGAAAAAGAGTGAATGTGAAATGTATAATGTCGTATGTTCTTTGACTATGCTGACCTTTAAACCACAATAACATTGCAAAATTATCTATAATATTATGATATATAAGATAAAAAAAGATTTTACATTGGCTTTCTTTATACGCAGTTTCAAATAAGTTGTAACGTTTATGACACACTCCCAGTCATAGCAGCTTGTGTTTACACTGATGTGACATTATTTTCAGTAATGAGTTCATGCATTTGTACTTCGAATTCAGAGAAGTGAAGTAAAGTACAGTGTGATATTCTCTAGGAAGCCTTTTATCTGCACAGTTTTTTCAACGGTTCTTGTAAAATGTGCTTAATATATAAATATACTTATTCATATATTTCTGACTGTGCTATGGAGAAAGTGTTCACCTGCATGGTAGCAGGGACCTATATATTAACGGGATAGGAAACTACCGCAAGTCTCGCGATATCTCGCAAGTCGCAGGATTTCGTAGGCCAATTTTGATTAATCATATCTCTAAAGCTATTGCATATTTGAGATAAAATCCTTAAATTATCTGTCAAAAAATCATTCAAGATTTGTTTTTTGAACGTATTATACTCCTTATCTTCGTAATAATTTTGTTTTATACAAAATTAGCACATGCCCCGATCGGCCATATTTCCGAGAAATCGCCGATTTCGGTGATTGTTTTCTTTATATTTTAATTATTTTATTATCATGCTTACAAATTTTTCAAAAATCAATTCCTCTATATAAAAGGAATAAAGGATATTAATCAGACAATACCCTATTTACTGGGAATAAACGGAGTTTGAAAAACTTGTAGTGTTGTGCGTGATGTTTTGGGTAATAAACATGGCGATGAAGGATTTGCCTATCCCTTTAGTATATAGGTCCCTGATGGTAGACAATATTCCGTTTGTCAAGAATCAAGAGTTCAACATGTATTGGCGATTCACTAATTGCGGAAGTGAATATGCTTATGAAATGAATTCTCTGCTCTCTATATAATTTTTTCTTCCCTTATGATGTACTTTTTCTTTCGGTTGACGAAGCGTGTAATTTTATGGCCAGCGTCAAAGTTCGCGAGGGGGTGAGGTAAGGAAATATACATGAGGTCCAAGAAGGGGGATTCCGCTAGCCATTACATGTGGGGTTTCTGTCTCCAACTGCGGATAATAAATATAACAGGAGGTTGAATTGGTGACCTACATTTTTTGTTTCGAGAAAGATGGATACCTTGTGTTATTATATAGTAGAAATCCAAGCTTACTGTATGAAACAAGCACCTGTGGACATAATATCCATGTCGTTGGATATGTTGTTCGGCTTGGTTAGTCCATATATATATTCATGCATTGTCTGAGACATAGACAACTTCGGAAAACTTTCAAATACGTCATTTTCTTTTTCTAACTGTTCACAGACCTGGGACAGTGTCACGTCATTTATATCCGACTGAAAAATGTCAAATGGGTCTGGAAATTCATTAAATAAATATTCTGATGCGGGACACTCGTCAACCTCCATCTTGACGCTCTGCAAGACTGCGCGCAAATGATGGTGGCGCGAAAGCAAGTTTGACAATCTGGGCGGAGCGTAGACAAAAGGTCAAGTGACCAAAGATTGACATGATACAAGTTCCTTATTGAACAATTATTTTGGGTATCACGTGATATTCTGATGGGTGTGAACTCGTTCGCTAGCGCGAACTCGTCACCACCCATCAGAATATCTCGTGATACCCAAAATAAATGTTCAGTAACTGTAACTTAATTAACATCCGATGATGTCGATACATTCGAGTTTGTTTTTCGACCTCTGACGAAAGACCCGAGATGATGCGATTGACTTTTCTGCAAGTACCCCTGGATCTATATTAAAGCTACACTTATTCTGAAATCTGTTATCAAATAATTCATTGTGAACATTTTAAAGAATTGATATAACTACATTCATATGTTCTAGGAAAGCATTTTCTCCAATGAAGTAAACAGTAGTAGTTTGTATTCATTTATCTTTTTTTTGAAAGGTAGGTACTATAATTTTTTGAGAACGAAATACTGTACTAGTAGGTAAAACCAACATTTAGGCCTTTGTGGAAAAAAAATCAGAGATTTCGGACAGGTAATTTCTTTCGTCAAATCGTCTGGAATCTGGTTGAACTGCGTCGATCGTTTGTGGTGATTGGACTAGTCCATTAAAATATGGAATAAACCAACAGAGGGGAAAAAAATTAAAGAAATCATTTCTTATGTTTTGCATGTCCATATTCTGATACATACGATTCTCAAATGTTGTTTTAAGTAATAAGATAAAATTTGTAGACAGAATTTCTGAATCAAAAAATGATGGAAGTTGCAATTACAATTATTCCATGGAAGTTAGCACCCCATTCATACAATAGAACAATCCAAGAAAAGGCGCGAAGATCGCTTACTCGTGACATTTGGCGCGAAAAAAGCGATTCAACCCTTTTGTACAATGCAAATAGACTGATCCAGTAGTAAAGAAATGCAGAAAAAAAGATACACGGACACGTTGAAACGGTAAATCACATGGATTAATCTGTTTCATGCAAACAGAGTAAACAAACTTGAAGTAAATACTGCATTATTTTGCATCAGTAAAATCATTGTTTCCGTGAAAAATATTCCTTTTAAAATGCAGGTGAAATATTTCCAACGTAAATCAGATTGCACAAAATCTAGCTCTCTGGGTATGATCTATAAGTTTCGGATCAAGCAATTATCAATCCTTATACAGCCTGACGCCGTGACGTCAGGCAATGAAAATGCCTTTTGAGTCAAAGATCTTTTAAAAACAAACTATGACTTTCCATGTTTTTTTTTCTTTATATTATGTAAGTCTGTTTGTTAAATACTGAACCAAACTTCTAAGTGTTCATCTAACATTTTTTAGGTTCTAAAGAACAAACGCATATCATAAATAATTTCTTTAATTCTTGGTTAATGATGCATATTTCAGGTCGATGTAGCATTAATTTCATGTAAGTATCTTGTGATAATTTTAAGGAAAGTGTCAAGGAAATGCTGCACCCTCAAGATGAAAATTTATAGAAAATAATCTATTCGCCCTAATTACTGCAGGATTTTCTTTACTGTTGAATACCATGTATTTCTTAATAGGAGATTGACCCACCCAAACCTTGATATTGTGTGTGTGGTGGGGGGGGGGGCTTTGACATTCCTTATAAAAATCTCAAATGTTCAGGTGTTCAATGGTATTCAGAACCGAGGATTTTGCACTGCATCATCACACAGATGCCTTTTGGTCGATACCCATTGGCGTTAAGCACGTAAGTGCACCATTTTCAGGATGATTAAAACTGTATGAGATTATATAAGACTGCCACAAGCATCGATTTCTTATCATTTTCATACAATTGAAATTGTTTGCTTTCATGTTTCTTAAATTATTTCGGGACAATTTAACACCCTTTTAACCAGGTGTGACTCAAAACCTTTGCATCAGACAAAAAAAAATTGTTTGTGTAATCAGTCCTTAAGTGAATATATATTCTAAGGACTTGCTAAATTATTTTCAAGCAAGATTAAAAGAAGAATATTTATTATCATAAGCCCCTTAGTTTTTCTTTTCTCCCATGTAAAAAGATAAATATTAATTTAACCAAAGATTGTAGACACCCAAAGATTGTAGACATCCTCTTGAGAAGTCGCCCCGTGGATATCCGGATTATAATAGGTCCTCAGTACCCCCTTAAATGCTTGTCGTAAAAGGCGACTAAATGGGGCGGTCCTTCGGATGAAACCGTATAAACCAAGGCCCCGTGTCACAGCAGGTGTGGCACGATAAAGATCCCTCCCTGATCAAAGGCCGTAAGTGCCGAGCAACGGCCCAGTCTCCATAATTTGCAGTCTCCATATCAGTGAAATATTCTGGAGACTTCGAGAGGGACGTTAAACAGTATACAATCAATCAATCTTGAGAAGTCACAAAGTTTTTCTGTACATTGACAGTCTATTTGACACTCATTCCATATGTCGGAAAAGAATATTTCCTCAAACAGTCTACTCCAAAATAACCAACTTGACATTCTATTTAGTAAACGTTGAAATAAATACCCAAGTAAATTTATACCCCCGCTTGAAAGAGGGGAGGGTATATAGTAATCGTTAATTCCGTCCGTCTGTTACGCTTCAAGGTGCCCATCTGTTATCCGCAACTCCTCTCATACCACTGAATGAAATTTCAAGAAAACTTTCACAGAATCTTTATTATATATTGCCATTGTGCACCTTCTATTTTATTTTTGATTCGACACATATTTTTGGTTTCCCGGCCACAGGAAAACATGGACTTTGCAATTATAACTATATGGAGGCGGGGGTATCATTTAGTGAGCTCATCGCTCACAGTACCTCTAGTTTTTTTAATTCAGCATAAATATGGTCAGTCTTCTTTGAAAATTAAACATTGTGATATTAAAAACAAGAGGCCCATGGGCCACATCGCTCACCTGAGTAACTTAGGTGATGCAGATCTTTACCAGATTCCCCCTCTTGCTATACCAATCATGCCCAACAATCCCCTTCCCTTTTTTATTTAAAAACTTTAGAATCTACACTACCCAAGGATGCTTCCACATAAGTTTCAGCTTTTCTGGCCAATTGGTTTTTGAGAAGAAGATTTTTAAAGATTTGTTCTATATATTTCTATGTAAAACTTGGATTCCCTATTGTTGCCCCGCCCTACCCCCGGGGGTCATGATTTTAACAATTTAATATTGACACTACCCAAGGATGCTTCCACATAAGTTTCAGCTTTCCTGGCCCAGTGGTTCTTTAGAAGAAGATTTTTAAAGATTTGTTCTATATATTTCTATGTTAAACTTGGATTCCCTATTGTGGCCCCGCCCTACCCCTGGGGGTCACGATTTTGACAATTTAATATTTACACTACTAAAGGATGCTTCCACTAAAGTTTCAGCTTTCCTGGCACAGTGGTTCTTGAGAAGAAGATTTTTAAAGATTTGTTCTATATATTTCTATGTAAAAATTGGATTCCCTATTGTTACCCCGCCCTACCCCCGGGGGTCATGACTTTAACAATTTTAAAACTACACTACCCAAGGATGGTTCCACATAAGTTTCAGTTTTCCTGGCCCAGTGGTTCTTGAGAAAAAGATTTTTTAGTGACCCCACCCTATTTTTGTCTTTTTTTGATTATCTCCCCTTGTAAGAGGATTTGGCCCTTCATTTTAACAATTTAAACTCCCCTTCACCCAAGGATGCTTTGTACTAAGTTTGGTTAAAATTGGCCCATTTGTTTTTGAGAAAAAGTTAAAAATGTGAAAAGTTTACAGACGGACGGACGGCAGACGGACAGACAGAAAGACGGACGACGGACAAACTGTGATCAGAATAGCTCACGTGAGTCTTCGGCTCAGGTGAGCTAAAAAATAGTAAGACTCGCCAACCCACTGATCAGTGTCTCTATTAAAGAAAAAAATCCTGCACAGCATATCTGCCGACTGTCTTTTCTATTAAAGAAAACAAGAGGATAAACATAATTTTTTACTCATTTAAAAAGGGAAAAATTAATTTCAAAAAGGCATGACCCGTTGCACCTTGCACAGATAAGACACCTGAGAAGATGTAGTAAAACAAAAAATATGAGAAAAATTTTATGCTTTAGTAAATATAAAAAATGAACAATGATTGATTTCCTCTTGTGTAAATATTTACGATTGCTTTGACCTTGTTTATAACAACTTCCTATTTCTAGATATATAGTTCCTCAATAAAAATGTTGTTTATAATTGTGATAACACATGTTTGATATAGTTTGGAAAAAGAAAAATCAATGGACAACTTTGATAATGATAATATTTCAAATTGATAGAATTGCATGTACAGACAATAGCCCGATCATAACTAATATCAACTGCATTACACTGTACTGAGTACATTTTCACTAGGGAATTCTTTTTTTTATCGAATAATCATGATATTTATGAAAGCTCAATTTTTCACAGTAAGAAATATCAGAAATTGAATTTTTATTGTTATAATGTCTTTTCCCTTCCATAAATATAAAATTAACAATAGTGTAAACAAATCATTAAGTTCTAAAGACACTACTGCAGCTTTTTAAAGAGTATGTGAAGAAAAGGAATCGAGATTTTTTTCTAGGATCTACAGTCACATCATATTATTATATTGGTATACTTTTATGAAATATAAGGAAATAAAGAACATAATTTAGGTCCAAAATACAAATAAGGAGTAGAGCAAACAAGGACATTCGAAGGGTTAGAGATGGGATCAGGTTCCATCATCCGGCCACGCCCCACTTGTGCTCGTTGTCATGGTCGGGAAATAATCGAAAAATCGGTGGACAATTCATTGTATACAAAATGGACTAACAATAAGTATGAAAATCATCAGTAATTATTGACTTAATGATAAAGTGTATTTACTGACAACGTAATTTTATCCACCATATGACTTATTGAATGATGACCTTTAACGAGACCGCTGGTACTCTTGTTTCATCAACTTGTTTGTCAATAATTTACCTCGTTTTAGTATTTGTTCATACGTAGAATATGCATATCGAATCAACAGAAAAATATAAAACCCTTAGGCAGGTGATATTGTTGAATCTGTGATAACTTCGTTGACATTTACAAGAAACATGAGAAGAATCCTTCCTTCTTTATACACTGTACCTCATATCTGATACTTTTATTAGTTATAACAATACTTAAATTCAGTAAATGCAGTATTTTCAAAAGACAGTGACGTCGTTTTTCTAATAATGTTGTCATTGGAATAAGAAATTTTGTGATGATGGAGAGAACCGATGAGAATCGCCCCGCCCATGAGTTACCGACGTTATCAAAACAGCATATACGTACATGTGCATGTACCATTTACATTTATTTTCATTATGAAAAATTACCTTTTAAAAAGCTATTTTAAACGTGTAATTTCTTACATACTCATTTCCAAGACTAACAATATCTGATAAATAGATGTCTTTTCTATTGTAAAATAATCGTAAGAATTTATGTTGCTGTTGTTGTTATTCTGCTTCAGCGGAAACATGTATTAGTTTCGGTCCCCAGTTTATCTCAATTAGAATAAACTTTTTAAATGGGCACTTTTAAATAAAATGTTTAAAATAACTTTGCTTTTAAGTTTTCTTTTACATTTTAATTTCATGTCAGAGGAGGTCAATAAAGGTCTGGAATATAAAGTCCATACAGCTGATCACGGCTTCGCCTTGGTCAATATAATATTTTTTTATGGAGAATAACAATCCATAGTCACCATCGAACGAGTCCCTATATAATATACATAAACGCAGACGATTTATAATACTACATATTTGCTAGATTAACCAGAGGGTCAGTCCACATACAGCGATATTATGAGCACACAATCAATACCTCAAATAACGTTGAAAACAATAGTTGCAACGGTCGGAGTTAGTTGTATATCTGAGCCGGAAAATATAAATTTCATTCAACTCCTGACTATATAAAATAACATTATATGGATTCTTTCAATGATGAATAGCAAACCATATTTGCCATCAAAAGAATACATAATCATATAATTTATTAAAAAAGGACAGAACTAAAAAATATATTCTATTCCGATTGAGGCGCAACGAAATTGACCTTGACGTTAAATAATGACCAGACCCAAAGTTTCTACACACATTTACATGTTGGTCCACTACCTAAACTATTGTAATTCAAAAAATACTCAGATTGTAATTTTTCTTCTTATGTCGATACGATTTATCCTGGTGAGCTTGAGATAAAAGATACTACAGAGTCTGACAAATCTGTGTCACAGATAGTCGATCGGATTCACCTTTTCACAAATTTTAAATATAACTCAAACTATTGTTTCTGCCATACTAGTTACATATTTAATAATTCATGATACAAATGTACAAAGTCATTGTGAGTTATTGCTGCTGTTGTCCTGGTGACCAGTTGCACCTCTTACTTTTCCCCTCAAGGGCTGGAGGATGGACTATAGGTTCCAAGGGTGGCGTCCTATATACAACACTCCAAGGGCACACTGGGCAACCTCACTGTCGTACACCAACTTTGACGTATGGCTGGAACCTGTCCAACTTATACTTTTACTTACAAGCTCTAGGGGCTTTACACAAATATACTTTACACTCATTATACGATCATAATGAACACGTCTTAGATAAGAATCAATAACATACACTCTTGAGAAGTTAAAATTATACGTACAACTTCTACACAGATGCAATATTACGAATTGCTACAATACGGACAAACTATTATGACAGCAATTGTAGACCGTACTCTTAAATAGTCAAATACGTGTTACTAAATATATAAAAAACAAATTAAACGAAACTTTTAAACATGCTAAAATGATGAGAAATACGGTTACTGGATGTTTAAGGACAAATGAATGATACTTTACACTGTAAATAACTAAAATCAAAATGTAAACGACCTTACCTCAGAAAAGCTGGACCATAGCCTTCTTTTTAAGAAGAATGGAATGCCAGAGCAAGCCCTGCAAGTTTTACTCAGTATATACAAAATATAAATGCTGGATATTCAGAACAAGGTTATACGTGAGAGGGGTAAAGACGTCCTCCTCTCTGGACTGCCGTGTCCAAACTAACTTGCACGGACTGGCGGGTTCAAAGGTCCAGTGAATTGAGGTTCCCTACAGGAAATTTACAGTGAAAACATGTCTAAAAATAAAGGGGTTCCACACGGGATATTTACATAAAATGTAAATACTGTAACCGGATTACGAGGGTTGTCCGGAAAGTTCGTGATAATTACTTACAAACATTGATAAAATATATGAAACTATTATTTTCATTAAATTCATGTTTCATTTTATTAACATGCAAGTTTTCAACAAAAACAGAGCACAAATAGTTATATTTTTATCAAATTAAAATTGACACACACTCATACCCGGAGCACTTACATGAAAATTCGTGACGTCACCCGATGTCAAAAGCACAATACGAGTACATGTAACTTTTCTTAATATAGTCATCGTTTAACTCAATAAATTTCTTATGTTGCTTTAATCAGTCATAAATATGTGCACAAAATGTTCAAGTTACATACGTAAAATAATATTTAACAATCCCTGTCTCATATCCTGCAAGCATTCGACCTCTGTCCTCGTAAAAAACTATTTTATTTACTGAACTACAGTAAAGTCACGTTACGAAGTTCATTTTTTACAGCGCTGGAATCTCGGAATGATGGTTTTTCTTCACGCATATCATCCTGTAAACTGTTCTTTTCATCCGAAAATATTATATGCCACTTATATAATTATGTATGGCCTTTTTACGATGTTTCCCCGATTGTTTATAAAATGCATTGGTCTTTGTAGTTGTTTTATCCGATGTCTACGCAAAATTTTTGTCACTGCTTACTGCTCCACCTTTTCCGAAAACGTCCCTTTTTTAACGATTCCGATCCGTCTTAATTTGTTCTAACTTTGAATGTTCAGCCATTTTACAACTTTGAATTTTCAAATTTTGCAAGTTTGAAGTGATAACTTCTGTCAACCTCATAATGTAAAAGTCATCCAGATTTCTGCAGAATTTTATGAAATGGAAATGAAATTTATAACGTGATAAATATTTTTTTATCGAAATTTTGCGGTGCTCCGGGTCTTAATACCAAGTCTGATGATTATGAAGTCATAATTGTAATTAAACATTTGAAATTGAATCCGATTTTACATTTCTCAGTTCACATTTAGTAAAGAATTAGAAATATGCTAATAATAAATATAAATGACGCAACATTTATTTAATTCTTAGGCTGTCCACGAACTTTACGGACAACCCTCGTATGATATGGGGATTTTAATGTGACAATCTGTTGCATATTTGGAAATATTACTTTAAAAAGACTTTAATGGTAATCTTACAACCGGAGTCTGTGATAAACGTGATGACTTTAACTTTTCTATCGTCAACTTCCCTTACTTATGCAGCAATTTACCTTCATCATCTGCATACGGAGTGAATATATCTCAGTTGATTCGATACGCAAGAACATGCTTTAAGTATAAAAATTAATCTAAAGCAATGGTAATTTTTGACGAACAAGTTGATGAAAAAAAATATCAAGAGTCTCGATTAAAGTCGTAATTTCGTACGTTCTGTGGTCGAGACAGTGACCTTGTCAGCAAATACAAATTATCATTGAGTCAGGTGCTGGCTGACTTTTTTCACACTGATTGTTAGTCCATAATATACGAGGGTTGATCCAAAGTTCGGTGAATTTCTTTCTAAAATTTTATCGTGATTTGACGAATTCAATCAACAGGCATATTCATAATAAAGAGTCATAATTCAACAATATTCGAAAATTTCACCACCTTCCAATTACCAATAAGGTCACACAAGTTCTCTGAAAAAGGGTAGTTGGGAAACCCGGGGGAGACTTCGACGTAACGTCAAGTTAGATATTTCACGTCATGTTTTAGAAGCATCTAACCCTAGTGTCCAATTTGAATACGTAATTTTACAAAATTCTGCCTTTTTCTCCATTTTTTTTTCTCAAGAAAAGCCTGATATTCCTCTTAAATTGTATCAATTAACTTAATATCTTCATTTTTTACTCATATTTCAAAATACTACCCACTAAATTCAGTAGCAATGTCAAGAACAGTACAGCAGCCGACAAGGTCCATTAACGCTTTTAATTTGTCTTGGGGGGGGGGGGGGGGGGGGGGGGGGGGGGGGGTAAACACTTAAAACAGAGTTCCCAAAAAGGCGGTCATACCTTTTATCAACGTTCATGAAAGTTTTAATTTCCTTATATTTCTTATGCCACTAGAAAACCAGTAACTAAATGCATTTTTCCCAAGTCTATTTTTATAATATACGCGTTTGAAATAGAGTGATCCTGGGATTTTTAGGTCACCTGAGTAAACTCAGGTGACCTATTGCTATCCGTTTTCGTCCGTCGTCGTCCATCGTCCGTCGTCCGTCGTGTGTCGTGTGTTAACATTTGAACATTTTCGACTTCTTCTCTGCAACCACTGAACCAATTTCAACCAAATTTGGCACAAAGCATCTATGGGTGAAGGGAAACAAAACTTGTGAATTTCATGATCCCTGCCCCCCTGGGGCCTGAGGGGTGGGGCCAAAACCACTAAAATTAATGCAATCTTTAAAAATCTTCTTCTTTACTCCTGGACATCAAGCAGTCAAACTATTTGCATGATTGTAATCAGCATTGAGTCCTCTACTAAAATTGTGAAATTCATGGCCCTGGGGTCAGGGGTTCTAGTGCTAGGGCGGGGCTAAATGAGTATATAGTGAAAATGCATTATTTCTTTGAAAATCTTCTTCTCTGCTTCTGGGTATTAAATAAACAAACTAAGTACATAGTTATGATAAGCAAAAGTGCCTCTACCAAAATTGTGAATTTTATGACCCCAGGGTCAAGTGTTCTGGTGTTGGGGGGGGGGGGGGGGCTCTATTGATTATATAGTAAAAATACATTATTTCTTTAAAAATCTTCTTCTCTGCCCCTGGGTATTATATAAACCACGTAAGTAAATAGTTTTGATGAGTAAGAGTGCCTCTACCAAAATTGTGAATTTTATGACCCCAGGGTCAAGTGTTCTGGTGTTGGGGGGGGGGCTCTATTGATTATATAGTAAAATTACATGAATTCTTTGAAAATCTTCTTCTCTGCTCCTAGGTATAAAATAAACTAACTAAGTGCATATTTATGATGAGCAAGAGAGTCTCTACCAAAATTGTGAATTTTATGGCCCCAGGGTCAAGGGTTCTAGTGGGAGGGGGCTCTATTGATTATATAGTGAAATTACATGAATTCTTTGAAAATCTTCTTCTCTGCTCCTAGGTATTAAATAAACTAACTAAGTGCATAGTTATGATGCGCAAGAGTGCCTCTACAAAAATTGTGAATTTTATGGCCCAAGCATCAATGGTTCTGGTGTTGGGGGGGGGGGGACTCTATTGATTATATAGTGAAAATGCATTGAATTCTTTTAAAATCTTCTTCTCTGCTCCTAGGTATTAAATAAACTAAGTGCATAGTTATGATGAGCAAGAGTGCCTCTACAAAAATTGTGAATTTTATGGCCCCAGGGTCAGAGGTTCAGGTGTTCGGGTGGGGCTCTATTGATTATATAGTGAAAATACATTAAATCTTTGAAAATTTTCTTCTCTGTCTCTGGGTATGAAGCAGATGAACTACCTATATAGTTATGATGAGCAAGGACCCTAATCTTGCAGAATTGTGAATTTCAAGGCCCCTGGGTCAGGGGTGGGGGGGGGGGGCTCTATTTATTTACTGGAAATGAATTAATTGTTTGAAATCTGGTACTTTGTATTTATAAAACATTTATTTACTTTTTGGTAAGCAATTTTAAGGGTGCCTTTTAAAAATTTGTGCAACCTAGGGTCAGGGGTTTATGTCAGAGTTTTAGGGGCACTACTGATTATTGATGAATATTACTGATTAGTTGGAGTGCATTTTTGTTCCCCTACTCTGCATATGGGTATTCAGTAACCAAGCTAAGCGACTACTAAGTTTATTGTTATGATGATCAATGGTACTCTTTCAAAATTGTGAATGCCATATAGCATCTGGCTTAAAACATGTTATTGAATCAAATTCAATACACTGTAACTGGAAAGTTGTTGCATAATGCTCAGGTGACCTATAAGGCCCGTGGGCCTCTTGTTACAAAAAGTGTGACTTGACCGAAATTTGACGTTTAACAACTTAAAGATGAACAATAAATCATCAGCGTATCAACTAAATATCTAGTAAAATCAGTAAAACTCTCACACAAAAGGTTTATAAAAGATCAAGCAATCGTAACAATGACACAAAGAATGACTGCACTTAAGCTATGAGAGTTGGAACCTTTTTGTCTACCCATTTTAAGCTTAACATTACAATATATCAATAAATTAATCTATGATTAATGTGCAAGCACATGCTTGTGATATTTATTTCTAGAATTTTTTGTCATACATATTTCTATAATTACAGAAAATGTAATTGAAAAGAACATGTAAAAGCCTTAAATTCCGGAAATTTGAACGGGACCACTTTCGAATCTAAGGTATCCGCAAATAGGCGGAGGATGTGGAATGTAAACATTAGCACATATGATTTTTTTGCAATCAGATTATACACTACGAATTTAAATGGAGAAGAGAGAGAGATCTTGTCGATTTTATGGTGCACAATTATGAAATGATTCTGATGATAAGGGATGGGGTAGATGTCTCGCTCTACAGACCATAATACAGAGGCGACATAAGCCTATAGATACACGTTCTTACTATTGACACTGTCAGTACCAGATTTCTTTCCAAACACCCCTAATGTAAAGCATAAAGTAAAATAAGAGACATATTATCTTCAAACCCTATTAAAATTTGCACAAAAATATCCCATA